>NC_058083.1:414446053-414539638 GCF_014858855.1 Bufo gargarizans
GACTAAAATAATAGATGACGGAGGTGCAGTAGACATTGCTTATCTAGACTTTAGTAAGGCTTTTGATACTGTCCCACATGTAAGGATTATCAATAAATTGCAGTCTTTGTGCTTGGACTCCCATATTGTTGAATGGATTAGGCAGTGGTTGAGGGACAGACAATAGAGGGTTGTAGTCAATGGAGTATATTCAGACCATGGTCTTGTTACTAGTGGGGTACCTCAGGTATCTGTTCTGGGACCCATATTGTTTAATATCTTTATCAGCGAAATAGAAGAAGGTCTTGATGATAAGATGTGTCTTTTCACTGATGACACAAAGTTTCATAAGGCTCCACTCACACGTCCACAATTTTGTTCCGCATTTTGCGGAACAGAATTGCGGCCCCTTTCATTTCTATGGGGCAGCACGATCTGCACTTCCATTCCGCAAAAAATAGAACATGTCCTATTCTTGTCTGCAATTGCGCACAAGAACAGGCATATTCTATTAGTGCCGGCAATGTGCAGTCTGCAAAATTCAGAATGCACAATGCCGCTGTCTGTGTTTTGTGGATTTGCAGATCCGTGGATCCGCAAAACACGTTGCGGACGTGTGAATGGAGCCTTACAGGGTTTATGTTCCTGGAGGGATACAGCAAATGGAAAAGGATTTAGGAAAAGTAGAGGAATGGTCAAAAATCTGGCAACTAAAATTTTATGTTGATAAGTGCAAGATACACCTGGGGTGTAAAAACCCAAGAGCAGAATATAAAATCAGTGATGCAGTCCTAACCTCAGTATATGAGGAAAAGGATTTAGGGGTCAATATTTCAGAAGATTTAAAGGTAGGCAGAGAATGTCATAGAGCAGCAGGAAATGTTAGCAGAATGTTTGGGTGTATAAGGAGAGGAATTACCAGATAGAGGGAGGTGCTCATGCCGCTCTACAGAGCACTAGTGAGACCTCATTTCGAGCATTGTGCACAGTACTGGAGACCATCTCTCCAGAAGGATATTGATACCTTGGAGAGAGTTCAGAGAAGAGCTACTAAACTAGTACATGGATTGCAGAACAAAACTTACCAGGAAAGATTAAAGGACCTTAACATGTATAGCTTGAAAGAAAGACGAGACAGAGGGGATATGATAGAAACTTTTAAATACATAAAGGGAATCAACAAGGTAAAAGAGGAGAGAATATTTAAAAGAAGAAAAACTGCTACAAGAGGACATAGTTTTAAATTAGAGGGACAAAGGTTTAAAAGTAATATCAGGAAATATTACTTTACTGAGAGAGTAGTGGATGCATGAAATAGCCTTCCTGCGGAAGTGGTAGCTGCAAATACAGTGAAGGAGTTTAAGCATGCATGAGATAGGCATAAGGCCATCCTGCATATAAGATAGGACCAAGGGCTATTCATAGTATTCAGTATATTGGGCAGACTAGATGGGCCAAATGGTTCTTATCTGCCGACACATTCTATGTTTCTATGTTTCTACATTATGACATTAGGTTAACCAATAAAGAAAGTGGCAGGGTGCAAAGGTGGTAATGCCACTCTGGGGTGTTACACATGAATTTCCTCCTCCTCTTCCCCCTCCACCATTTCAGCCCCCACAGGGCCCAGGTGGCCTTCATGTGTAACATAGTAACATAGGACATAAGGTTGAAAAAATACATTTGTCCATCCAGTTCGGCCTGTCATCCTGCAAGTTGAATAAAAAATTCCTTCCCGACTCCAATCAGGCAATCAGAATAACTCCCTGGATCAACGACCCCTCTCTAGTAGCTACAGCCTGTATTATTATTACACTCCAGAAATACATCCAGGCCCCTCTTGAATTCCTTTATTGTACTCACCATCACCACTTCCTCAGGCAGAGAGTTCCATAGTCTTACTGCTCTTACAGTAAAGAATCATCTTTTATGTTTCTGTACAAACCTTCTTTCCTCCAGACACAGAGGATGTCCCCTCGTCACAGTCACAGTCCTGGGGATAAATAGATGATGGGATAGATCTCTGTACTAACCCCTGATATACATAGTAATTAGATCTCCCCTCAGTCGTCTTTTTTCTCCTGTCCCCTGGCCAGCCAGATTTTATTAGCATCTGCTCCAGGACGTGACAGAGTGGAATTACATCATTCATCCCGAAGTCCTTGCAACTAACAAATAAAGTGGTCTCAAAGGGCCTGAGCAAATAGCAGATGTCACGCATGAGCTGCCACTGGCTAACGTCAAAGTTACACAGGGGAGTACTCCTGTCCATCTGCATTATCAAGAAATCCTTCTTGGCCTTCCTCTGCTCATTTAGTTGGTCCAACATGTGGAAAGTTGAGTTCCAAAGGGTGGAAACATTGCATATCAGGTGATGTTGGGGAACGCTATTCTGCCTTTGCAGCTCAAGGATGGCATGTTTTGCAGGGTAAGAACGCCCCAAAAAGTTAGTAGTATCAGGTTGCTATTTCACTCCAATTAAGTCTAGGATTAACGGATTTACTTATATATAAAAGAACGTGAACCCCTGAAAATCAGTAGTATCAGACAGCTATTTCACACCAGTTACAGAATGAAGGATTAACAGATGTATTTATGGATAAAAGAACGTGAACCCCACTAAATCAGTAGTATCAGACCGCTTTTTCACCCAAATTAAAGACTCAATTATTTAACGGAATTGCTTATGTGTACATCAATGTGAGCAAGCTAAAATCATCAGTATTAGAATAATTTTTAGTCCCAATTAGTGCAGCAAGGTGTAATAGAATGGATTTTCTATTAGCCAAGCGTTACACTGTTCAATCGGCCCTTGCACTCTCCCAATAGTGTGTATAAAGTCTCCCTATTATATCCCTAAACTATCACTAAGCTGTCTCTGAACTGTTCAAAAGTAATATTTTGTAAAGAAAGTCCTTCCTAATCACTGTTCGTAGCACCTGTCTGTGTCTCCCTGCTCACCGGGCAGGGTGAGGCTTTTTATAGGGCTGTGACATCACAGAGGCTGGCTATCTGCTGATTTGCAGGCTTCACAGCAATATGGGTGATCTCTCCTTCCCAGGCTTATTACTTTCACTTTGTAACATGTGCAGCAGCCATTTTGGAAAAAAATAATAATTCAATACCACAAATCAAATTTCTGGCAAATGAAATTTTTCCTGAAATTTGGATCAAATTCCACTTCAGATGCTTTGATTTGCTCAACACTAATCAGAATCAAGGCCTAATGGAATTGTTTATCTATGAAATGACATGTTTATTCACCCCAATGTGAGAATAAAGGCGTAATAGAATTGCTTATCTATTAAACTAGATGGGCACCCAAATAACATTTAGATTACATAGCTTGTTCACCCCAATTTGAGAATAAATATGTAATAGAATTGCTTATCTAATAAGGTGAAATCCCAAATAACTATTAGATTACACAGCTTATTCATGCCAATTTCATAAAAAAGACATAATAGAATTGCATATCTATTAAATAAGGTGGGCACCCAAATAACGGTTAGATTACACAGCTTATTCACCCCAGTTTGAGAATAAAGGAGTCATATAAAATCGCTTATCTATTAAACTAGGTGGGCACCGTTCAATTATCAACTGTAGGTCTGTGCCCTACACAGAGGATTGATGCAAACTGTACCATCTCCTAAGGCTCCTTTCAGTTTACAGAGCCTGCACTCTGCTACAGTCTCCCTATGCCTTCCATACAGTGTGTGAAAACTCTCCCTGTGATCTCCCTACACTGTTCCTTCACTGCCCATATCCCAGATTATACTATTAAAAGCTGGGTAAAACACTGTCTCTAGCACTTGTTGCATCTCTTATGTTCGGTTCACTGGAAAATGGCGGAGACTGGGCAGGTTGAGGCTTTTTATAGGGCTGTGACATCAGAGGGGCTGGCTATCTACTGATTAGCTGGATGCAGTGCATTATGGGTGATCCCTCAATTACAGGATTCTTAATTTCACTTTGCAACATATGCAGCAGCTGTTTTAGAAAAAAATCTGATTCGTTACCATGCAGCCCGAGGTAATTTGGATAGGCAGCAAATCAACATTTTCCTCAAATTTGTATTGAATTCCACTTTGTTAACTTTGTTGTTCAATCAATTTTATTAAAAAAGAAAGCACAAATAGATAAAACATGTCCATTTACATTGCAGAATACACATCAAAGTATTGTTCGTTTAGGCTACTGAACATGGTTTACAAGACATATTCAGAATAGCATCCCGCAATCCCAGGAATAATTGACCCCCAGTACACATACATACGTGACAAGACAGTAACACCACAAGACACACAAGGGTAGGGAGACAAACAAGGAAGGTATCCTAACATGAAACCCCATCTAGTCATTCCAGAGCATCTGGAGAATTATTGGCCCGAGCTAGCCAATCATGGAACGCTTGAGACCCCTTAAAGAGAAGCCATGGCATCCATAATTTCATATACTACTGGTCCCAACCTTCATCCTCTGCTATTAACTCCTCCATCCTACGTATATGTTCGAACGTCTCCAACCATTCCCCCACATGTGGGACATCCCGAGACTTCCAGTGCCTTGGCACCACCAAACGGGCCGCCTGAACAAAAATTCTCAGGAGGCCCTGCTTTAATAAGCGAATGAGACCTGGAACCAGCGATAGTAAAGCCTTTTCCAGTGTCCATCGGGTAGTGGAAACTGATACCTGATTATATAGATAATTCAGTGCTGTCCAAAAGGGAACAATTTTTGGGCACTGCCACTAAATATAGGACATCGTGCCAACAGCCTCCTCACACCTCCAACATATATTCTAGCATGTCGGATAAAAGGAGTGTAAGATGGCAGGAGTCTTATACCATCTGGAGAGGATTTTTCTCCTGCAGCCCGCAACAGATGGAGGACCTGTGAAACAGCATAAATTCCTTAACCCATTGTTCTGCAGAGAATTCCTAGCCTAATTATTTCTCCCACGCCCATACATAGGGCAAAGAGGAGGGAGGTCCACTGCCCTCCTGAAGCAGCCCGTACACCAGAAACACCAAATGAGTAGGCGGGGATTTTTGCGTACATAGCGCCTCAAAGGACGTTAGGTCCCTGGATAGAGTAGCAATCGAGCCCAGGGATAAAATGAAATTCTTGACACCGTTATAATGTATCCAAGCCCCCCTCTCATTTCGTCCCGGCAAAGAGTCCAAAGGACGACCGGAGGTCTTCGTTTCCAGCTCATACACTCTAACATTATCCTCCGTGCGTAAGCCCAATATCTCCTCCCGCTCCACTCCCTTCGGGAAGCTAGGGTTATCGAATATGTGCGTCATAGGATTCAGGAAGGACGTACACCCTGAGGAAACTGCGCATCTGTCCCACACCTGAAGAACACCCAACGTGAGGAACGGGAGCCTGCTACTACGTAAAGATTTAGATACCCACAGAAGATTCTGAGGTGGTTCCCCAATATCGCTCCTCTCAAAACTAACCCACCTTTTAGAGGCCCCACCATGGAACCATTCCAATATATAAACAAGGATCACCGCTCTATGTTATAAAGGTATATCAGGGACTCCTGCCCCTCCCCTCATCTTAGGTCTCATTAGAAACTTTATCCCCAGTCTAGGGGATGAACCCGCCCAGATAAAGTCCAGAAACATAGTATGCATGGTTTTGAAGAACACACGCAGCTGTAGGATTGGAATGGTCCTAAGCAGCTACAAAATCCTGGGTAGTACATTAATTTTCAGTGCATGTATCCTCCCAAACCACGACAATGATAGTTGTTTCCAAGCAGACAAGTCCCTCCTAATCTCTGAAAGCAATGGGGCAAAGTTCAACTGGTACAGGTCCTTAAGTTGGGATGGGATAGTCACTCCCAAATAAGATATGCTGTCCGTTTTCCATTGAAATGGAAAAGCTTGTCTCAGGGATTGTACAGTAGTGTGTGGAACCGTGACATTCAGGATCTTGGATCTATGGAGCTTCACCTTGAAGTTACTTAAATCTCCAAATGAAGAGAACTCTTTCACAATGTTCGGTAAGCCGACAACCGGGTCGGAGCAATAGATTAATAGGTCATCTGCATAAATAGCAATCTTAGATTCTAGGGATCCAAAACAGAGACCCCGTATGGACGGGTTAGTCCTAAGCGCCCTTGCCAGAAACTCCATGACCAGAATATACAGCAGAGGGGACAAAGGACACCCCTGCCGGGTCCCATTATGGATCTCAAATGGGGATGATAAAGCACTATTCACCCTCACCTGGGCTCTTGGCTTATGATATAGAGCTATTATTCTTAGCACCATGTTAGGACCATGGCCGAATGTCCTAAGGGACTCCCTCAGGAAATCCCAGTCGACGCAGTTGAAAGCCTTTTCCGTGTCGACTGAGAAAAGGCATAAAGGCGAGTTTGTGGACGTAGTCCTTGCAATATGTGCTAGGGATCTAATAGTGTTGTCTCTCGATTTGCGACCAGGAACAAACCCCACTTGATCTGCGTATATAAAGGAAGGTATATGGACCTTCAGTCTGTTAGCACTTTGTAAACGTTGATTCACTCAACACTAGTGACTGTGTAGAGCTAATGGGAGTGACAGTAGGGGGATCAGCAACAGGAAGAACCACCTGCGGTGGCGGCAGTACCAATTTCCCCACATACCTGCACCATTGGTCATAACTTTCCCCCCTAAAACAGTGTGTCCAAGTGACATATTTAAATCACTAAGAAGGGTGCACCACAATGATATGCAACTGACAACACTGGCAAATCCATCAAGCTGATGTTAAGAATAGAGTTGAGCGAACACCTGGATGTTCGGGTTCGAGAAGTTCGGCCGAACTTCCCGAAAATGTTCGGGTTCGGGATCCGAACCCGATCCGAACTTCGTCCCGAACCCGAACCACATTGAAGTCAATGGGGACCCGAACTTTTTGGCACTAAAACGGCTGTAAAACAGCCCAGGAAAGTGCTAGAGGGCTGCAAAAGGCAGCAACATGTAGGTAAATCCCCTGCAAACAAATGTGGATAGGGAAATGAATTAAAATAAAAATTAAATAAATAAAAGTTAACCAAAATCAATTGGAGAGAGGTCCCATAGCAGAGAATCTGGCTTCATATCAGCAGAGAATCAGTCTTCATATCATAGCAGAGAATCAGGCTTCACGTCACCCACCACTGCAACAGTCCATTTTCATAAATTTAGGCCCAGCACCAAGGCAGAGGAGAGAGGTCCCGTAACAGAGGATCTGGCTTCATGTCAGCAGAGAATCAGTCTGCATGTCATAGCAGAGAATCAGGCTTCACGTCAGCCACCACTGCAACAGTCCATTGTCATAAATTTAGGCCCAGCACCCAGGCAGAGGAGAGAGGTCCCGTAACAGACAATCTGGCTTCATGTCAGCAGAGAATTAGTCTGCATGTCATAGCAGAGAATCAGGCTTCACGTCAGCCACCAATGCAACAGTCCATTGTCAGATATTTAGGCCCAGCACCCAGGCAGAGGAGAGAGGTCCCGTAACAGAGGATCTGGCTTCATGTCAGCAGATAATCAGTCTGCATGTCATAGCAGAGAATCAGGCTTCACGTCAGCCACCACTGCAACAGTCCATTGTCATAAATTTAGGCCCAGCACCCAGGCAGAGGAGAGAGGTCCCGTAACAGACAATCTGGCTTCATGTCAGCAGAGAATCAGTCTTAATGTCATAGCAGAGAATCAGGCTTCACGTCACCCACCACTGTAAGAGTCCATTTTCATAAATTTAGGCCCAGCACCCAGGCAGAGGAGAGAGGTCCCGTAACAGACAATCTGGCTTCAAGTCAGCAGAGAATAAGTCTTCATGTCATAGCAGAGAATCAGGCTTCACGTCACCCACCACTGTAAGAGTCAATTTTCATAAATTTAGGCCCAGCACCCAGGCAGAGGAGAGAGGTCCCGTAACAGACAATCTGGCTTCATGTCAGCAGAGAATTAGTCTGCATGTCATAGCAGAGAATGAGGCTTCACGTCAGCCACCACTGCAACAGTCCATTGTCATAAATTTAGGCCCAGCACCCAGGCAGAGGAGAGAGGTCCCGTAACAGAGGATCTGGCTTCATGTCAGCAGAGAATCAGTCTGCATGTCATAGCAGAAAATCAGGCTTCACGTCAGCCACCACTGCAACAGTCCATTGTCAGATATTTAGGCCCAGCACCCAGGCAGAGGAGAGAGGTCCCGTAACAGAGGATCTGGCTTCATGTCAGCAGAGAATTAGTCTGCATGTCATAGCAGAGAATCAGGCTTCACGTCACCCAACATTGGAACAGTCCATTGGCATATATTTAGGCCCTGGCACCCAGACAGAGGAGAGGTTCATTCAACTTTGGGTAGCCTCGCAATATAATGGTGAAATGAAAATAAAAATAGGATTGAATGAGGAAGTGCCCTGGAGTCCAATAATATATGGTTAAGGGGAGGTAGTTAATGTCTAATCTGGACAAGGAACGGACAGATCCTGTGGGATCCATGCCTGGTTCATTTTTATGAACGTCAGCTTGTCCACATTGGCTGTAGACAGGCGGCTGCGTTTGTCTGTAATGACGCCCCCTGCCGTGCTGAATACACGTTCAGACAAAACGCTGGCCGCCGGGCAGGCCAGCACCTCCAAGGCATAAAAGGCTAGCTCTGGCCACGTGGACAATTTAGAGACCCAGAAGTTGAATGGGGCCGAACCATCAGTCAGTACGTGGAGGGGTGTGCACACGTACTGTTCCACCATGTTAGTGAAATGTTGCCTCCTGCTAACACGTTGCGTATCAGGTGGTGGTGCAGTTAGCTGTGGCGTGTTGACAAAAGTTTTCCACATCTCTGCCCTGCTAACCCTGCCCTCAGAGGAGCTGGCAGTGACACAGCTGCCTTGGCGACCTCTTGCTCCTCCTCTGCCTTGCCTTGGGCTTCCACTTGTTCCCCTGTGACATTTGGGAATGCTCTCAGTAGCGCGTCTACCAACGTGCGCTTGTACTCGCGCATCTTCCTATCACGCTCCAGTGCAGGAAGTAACGTGGGCACATTGTCTTTGTAGCGTGGATCCAGCAGGGTGGCAACCAAGTAGTCCGCACAGGTTAAAATGTGGGCAACTCTGCTGTCATTGCGCAGGCACTGCAGCATGTAGTCGCTCATGTGTGCCAGGCTGCCCAGGGGTAAGGACAAGCTGTCCTCTGTGGGAGGCGTATCGTCATCGTCCTGCCTTTCCCCCCAGCCACGCACCAGTGATGGACCCGAGCTGCGTTGGGTGCCACCCCGCTGTGACCATGCTTCATCCTCATCCTCCTCCACCTCCTCCTCATCCTCGTCCTCCTCGTCCTCCAGTAGTGGGCCCTGGCTGGCCACATTTGTACCTGGCCTCTGCTGTTGCCAAAAACCTCCCTCTGAGTCACTTCGAAGAGACTGGCCTGAAAGTGCTAAAAATGACCCCTCTTCCTCCTCCTCCTCCTCCTGGGCCACCTCCTCTTCCATCATCGCCCTAAGTGTTTTCTCAAGGAGACATAGAAGTGGTATTGTAACGCTGATAACGGCGTCATCGCCACTGGCCATGTTGGTGGAGTACTCGAAACAGCGCAACAGGGCACACAGGTCTCGCATGGAGGCCCAGTCATTGGTGGTGAAGTGGTGCTGTTCTGTAGTGCGACTGACCCGTGCGTGCTGCAGCTGAAACTCCACTATGGCCTGCTGCTGCTCGCACAGTCTGTCCAGCACATGCAAGGTGGAGTTCCACCTGGTGGGCACGTCGCATATGAGGCGGTGAGCGGGAAGGCCGAAGTTACGCTGTAGCGCAGACAGGCGAGCAGCAGCAGGATGTGAACGCCGGAAGCGCGAACAGACGGCCCGCACTTTATGCAGCAGCTCTGACATGTCGGGGTAGTTGTGAATGAACTTCTGCACCACCAAATTCAGCACATGCGCCAAGCAAGGGATGTGCGTCAAATTGGCTAGTCCCAGAGCTGCAACGAGATTTCGCCCATTATCACACACCACCAGGCCGGGCTTGAGGCTCACCGGCAGCAACCACTCGTCGGTCTGTTGTTCTATACCCCGCCACAACTCCTGTGCGGTGTGGGGCCTGTCCCCCAAACATATGAGTTTCAGAATGGCCTGCTGACGTTTACCCCGGGCTGTGCTGAAGTTGGTGGTGAAGGTGTGTGGCTGACTGGATGAGCAGGTGGAAGAAGAGGAGGAGGAAGCCGAGAAGGAGGAGGTGGCAACAGGAGGCAAAGAATGTTGCCCTGCGATCCTTGGCGGCGGAAGGACGTGCGCCAAACAGCTCTCCGCCTGGGGCCCAGCTGCCACTACATTTACCCAGTGTGCAGTTAGGGAGATATAGCGTCCCTGGCCGTGCTTACTGGTCCACGTATCTGTGGTTAGGTGGACCTTCCTACAGATGGCGTTGCACAGTGCACACTTGATTTTATCGGATACTTGGTTGTGCAGGGAAGGCACGGCTCTATTGGAGAAGTAGTGGCGGCTGGGAACAACATACTGTGGGACAGCAAGCGACATGAGCTGTTTGAAGCTGTCTGTGTCCACCAGCCTAAATGACAGCATTTCATAGGCCAGTAGTTTAGAAATGCTGGCATTCAGGGCCAGGGATCGAGGGTGGCTAGGTGGGAATTTACGCTTTCTCTCAAATGTTTGTGAACTGGAGAGATGAACGCTGCAGTGCGACATGGTTGAGACGCTTGGTGACGGAGGTGGTGGTGGTGTTGGTGGTACATCCCCCTGCTGGGCGGCAGGTGCCAACGTTGCTTTCAGAGGCGGAGGAAGAGGCCGAGGCGGCAGCAGCAGAAGAGGCCGAGGCGGCAGCAGCAGAAGAGGTAGCAGGGGGAGCCTGAGTGACTTCCTTGGTTTTAAGGTGTTTACTCCACTGCAGTTCATGCTTTGCATGCAGGTGCCTGGTCATGCAGGTTGTGCTCAGGTTCAGAACGTTAATGCCTCGCTTCAGGCTCTGATGGCACAGCGTGCAAACCACTCGGGTCTTGTCGTCAGCACATTGTTTGAAGAAGTGCCATGCCAGGGAACTCCTTGAAGCTGCCTTTGGGGTGCTCGGTCCCAGATGGCGGCGGTCAGTAGCAGGCGGAGTCTCTTGCCGGCGGGTGTTCTGCTTTTGCCCACTGCTCCCTCTTTTGCTACGCTGTTGGCTCGGTCTCACCACTGCCTCTTCCTCTGAACTGTGAAAGTCAGTGGCACGACCTTCATTCCATGTGGGGTCTAGGACCTCATCGTCCCCTGCATCGTCTTCCACCCAGTCTTGATCCCTGACCTCCTGTTCAGTCTGCACACTGCAGAAAGATGCAGCAGTTGGCACCTGTGTTTCGTCATCATCAGAGACATGCTGAGGTGGTATTCCCATGTCCTCATCATCAGGAAACATAAATGGTTGTGCGTCAGTGCAGTCTATGTCTTCCACCGCTGGGGAAGGGCTAGGTGGATGCCCTTGGGAAACCCTGCCAGCAGAGTCTTCAAACAGCATAAGAGACTGCTGCATAACTTGAGGCTCAGACAGTTTCCCTGATATGCATGGGTGTGATGTGACAGACTGATGGGGTTGGTTTTCAGGCGCCATCTGTGCGCTTTCTGCAGAAGACTGGGTGGGAGATAATGTGAACGTGCTGGATCCACTGTCGGCCACCCAATTGACTAATGCCTGTACCTGCTCAGGCCTTACCATCCTTAGAACGGCATTGGGCCCCACCATATATCGCTGTAAATTCTGGCGGCTACTGGGACCTGAGGTAGTTGGTACACTAGGACGTGTGGATGTGGCAGAACGGCCACATCCTCTCCCAGCACCAGAGGGTCCACTAACACCACCACGACCATGTCCACGTCCGCGTCCCTTACTAGATGTTTTCCTCATTGTTATGGTTCACCACAACAACAAAAATATTATTTGGCCCAATGTATTGTATTCAAATTCAGCTGAATATAAATTTGAGGCCTAGTATTTAGGCGCTGGGTGACCGGTATGGATTTAGTGACAGAATTAGACTTGGAAATGCACAGTAGCGTGTGTGTGAAGTTATTCTGAATGACCCTATGTGCACCTTGAATATTATATACCCTTTTAGGGATAGATTTCAAATAGCTCTGATATAGCAGAAACCACTAAATTATGAAATTGCTAAATTGGGAATTGTATTTCAGCCCAGAACAAAAAATGTGCTTTGACGGACACTAAATAACTTGCCCATCCACAACAGGACAGCGGTAACGACAGATTTAGCGGGATATAAATTTGAGGCCTAGTATTTAGGCGCTGGGTGACCGGTATGGATTTACTAACAGAATTAGACTTGGAAATGCACAGTAGCGTGTGTGTGAAGTTATTCTGAATGACCCTATGTGCACCTTGAATATTATATACGCTTTTAGGGATAGATTTCAAATAGCTCTGATATAGCAGAAACCACTAAATTATGAAATTGCTAAATTGGGAATTGTATTTCAACCCTGAACAAAAAATGTGCTTTGACGGACACTAAATAACTTGCCCAGCCACAACAGTACAGCGGTAACGACAGATTTAGCGGGATATAAATTTGAGGACTAGTATTTAGGCGCTGGGTGACCGGTATGGATTTAGTGACAGAATTAGACTGGGATATGGCCAAAAAATAACCACACTATTGCTGGTTAAATGCACTTGGTGTGAGAGCTTGACCAACCACACTACTGAGGGTTAAATGCACTTGGTGACGGGCGCAGCTTGCCCCTGATGTAGTATATGGCCAAAAAATGAACAGACTATTGCTGGTTAAATGCACTTGGTGTGACAGCTTCACCCTGATGTAGGCTTTAGCCAAAAAACAACCACACCATTGAGGGTTAAATGCACTTGGTGACAGGCGCAGCTTGCCCCTGATGTAGTATATGGCCAAAAAATGAACAGACTATTGCTGGTTAAATGCACTTGGTGTGACAGCTTGACCAACCACACTACTGAGGGTTAAATGCACTTGGTGACGGGCGCAGCTTGCCCCTGATGTAGTATATGGCCAAAAAATGAACAGACTATTGCTGGTTAAATGCACTTGGTGTGACAGCTTGACCAACCACACTACTGAGGGTTAAATGCACTTGGTGACGGGCGCAGCTTGCCCCTGATGCAGTATATGACCAAAAAATGAACAGACTATTGCTGGTTAAATGCACTTGGTGTGACAGCTTGACCAACCACACTACTGAGGGTTAAATGCACTTGGTGACGGGCGCAGCTTGCCCCTGATTTAGTATATGGCCAAAAAATGAACAGACTATTGCTGGTTAAATGCACTTGGTGTGACAGCTTCACCCTGATGTAGGCTTTAGCCAAAAAACAACCACACCATTGAGGGTTAAATGCACTTGGTGACAGGCGCAGCTTGCCCCTGATGTAGTATATGGCCAAAAAATAAACAGACTATTGCTGGTTAAATGCACTTGGTGTGACAGCTTCACCCTGATGTAGGCTTTAGCCAAAAAACAACCACACCATTGAGGGTTAAATGCACTTGGTCGCAGCTTGGATGCACTTGGTTGCAGCACCGCACAAGACACAAAATGGCCGCCGATCACCCCAGAAAAAAG
This sequence comes from Bufo gargarizans, assembly GCF_014858855.1. Lineage (NCBI taxonomy): Eukaryota > Metazoa > Chordata > Amphibia > Anura > Bufonidae > Bufo > Bufo gargarizans. The sequence continues at coordinate 414,459,620 of NC_058083.1, forward strand.
TGACTGACAAACGGTCTGGGCAGCCTAAAAACAGTGAGCAATTGAATTTCAGCAGCTCAATGATGCACAGCTGCAGATCGATCGATTAATCAAGTCCTTTGGAGGAGTTAATCTGCCTAATCTCGCCCTACTGTCGCAGCCGCAACCTCTCCCTACGCTAATCAGAGCAGAGTGACGGGCGGCGCTATGTGACTCCAGCTTAAATAGAGGCTGGGTCACATGGTGCTCTGGCCAATCACAGCCATGCCAATAGTAGGCATGGCTGTGACGGCCTCTTGGGGCAAGTAGTATGACGCTTGTTGATTGGCTGCTTTGCAGCCTTTCAAAAAGCGCCAAGAAAGCGTCACAAAAGCGCCAAGAAAGCGACGAACACCGAACCCGAACCCGGACTTTTACGAAAATGTCCGGGTTCGGGTCCGTGTCACGGACACCCCAAAATTCGGTACAAACCTGAACTATACAGTTCGAGTTCGCTCATCCCTAGTTAAGAACTTAGACTTTAGCCAATATATTCCTGTTAGGAACACATCAGAGCCCTTTTGCACCACCGTCAAGGTATCTCAGTGTGGCATGGGTTCCTACCACTAGACTACCTACGGTGTGTGAGCACGGTCTGAGAGGTGCTAAGATACAACTTACAGCCAAGCTCCTACATACCTAGATAGTGAAATCACTCAGGTAGTGGGAGAGATGATAAGGCTGCAAGCCCCACCTATAACAGTGACATGTGACACAGGCCACCAGGTGCAACAGAATGCTACCAGCAGTATGCAATTGCACATTCTAAACATATCAAGAAAAATAACTGAAATAAAGTGTCCTAAATGGGAGAAAATGCTCAAAAACCCCAAACACTGTGGCATGTTTATAACCGGGGGAGCAATTCCTCTGCATGTGATCCGTTGCTAATGGCAATCCCCAGCAAAAATGCATACAATGGAGGATGTCTGCAGTGGACCACATGCACCACAAAAGCATCCTGCAAAAGGTGGGATAATGTGTGGATGCAAATATAAAAATACATAAATCACTGCAAAAGGTGCACCACAATGATATGCAACTGACAACACTGGCAAATCCCTCAAGCTGATGTTAAGAACTGAGACTTTAGCCAATGTAAGGTATTCCTGTCAGGAACACATTGGAGATCTTTTGCACCACCGTCAAGGTATCTCAGTGTGGCATGGGTTTCTTGCCACTAGACTACCTACAGTGTGTGAACACGATTTGAGAGGTAGCATTCTGTTGCAACTGGTAGCCTGTGTCACATGGCCTACTATAGGTGGGGTTTACAGCCTTATCTCTCCCACTACCTGAGTGATTTCACTATGGAGGTATGTGGGAGCTTGGCTGTAAGTTGCTTTTTAGCACCTCTCAGACCGTGTTCACACACCGTAGGTAGTCTAGTGGTAGGAACCCATGTCACACTGAGATATCTTGACGGTGGTGCAAAAGGGCTCTGATGTGTTCCTGACAGGAATACATTGGCTAAAGTCTCAGTGTCCAATAGTCTCTGGGATTGGTGGATTGTGTCCAAAAATCTGTGGATTTGTTGATTTTTACCTGCATAAAAACTGTAGAGACATTGCCTTCCTTTGTTAACGACACCACCGACATGCTTAAACATCTTAATGGTATCCATTTGGACAGAGATATGTGGTTGGCGACGTGTAATGTGGAGTCCCTGTACACATCTATATGCCATGACCAGGGAGTACATGCATCACAATTCTTTTTATATATGTCTGACCTAGATAATAATTTGGTGGAGTTTATTGCAACTTTACTGGAATTTTCTCTTAAACAATTATATTTTGTTTAAGGACAGCCTCTTACTGTAGCTCCAGGTGAACTCTCTGGGGGTGTCTTATGTGCTCTTTTATTCAAATTTGTTCCTGGGACTGTGGGAGAGGGAAATTGTCCAGAATACTCCAGGATATGATGCTGTACTCCTTTGATCAAGGTATATAGATTATGTTTTTTTCATCTGACAGGGCTCCACGTTGGGCATCAAACTGTCCTGAAAGATCAGTTGGTTGGTGGTAGAGTTTTTAGATATCTTAATAATGAGAGTGTCTTCTCTACTGATGTTTTCAGGAAACTTCGGTCAACTCCCTCCTTCATGCCTTGTCTTCTCACTATCTGAAAGTTTTACAAGCCATTCCAGTTGGACAATTCCTCTGCATGCAATGTATCTGCTCCAATGACAAATTTGAACATCAAAACTTCTCCCTCTCCAGATGTTTTTGGACAGGGGTTATGGAAATTAGAGCATCAAACAAAGCTATGAAGGAGCCAAAAAATTATCTTGTGATGCACTTTTGGTGAGTAAGAATAATAAGAGACCACAAAGTGATGATTCCACAGTTAGATTTATTACTCCCTTTAATAGGGACTGGAGTACATTTTGCAGCATATTACAAAAAATATTGACCAGTGTTGCTGATGGACAACAATTTGGTGACTATCCTGCCCTCTTACCCCTAAATTACATGGAGAAGATCACACAACCTATGTGACATGTTGATGCATAGCCATTATATGCCACATCTAGCAAGAGGCATCTTTGGAAGCAGTGGACCAAAATGGGGTTCCTATTTGTGTGGAGCTTTTGCAGCCTGTAAATACAGTACAGGATTCATTCCACAACTTTTTGGGACTGTTGTAGATGAAGAATATAAGATAGTAGATAACATCACTTGTAATACTGAAGCAGCTGTATATTTTGCCACCTGCCCCTGTGATTTAATTTATGTTGGCATGACTACAAGAGCCCTCAAAGTTTGTGTTCAGTAACACATTAGTAAGATCTAATCAGCTGCTAACCTTTCTGATCAAGATATGAATGGGTTACAGTCCATTCCTCATAATTTTTGTAATTGCCATGAGTGTAATCCTAGTCAGAGCTATCAACAGGGTTAATTTGGGATCCAGGGGAGGTGACATAAAACGGACTGTCCGAAAAAAAGAAGACAAAATGGATAGCGATCCTAGATACAATGGCTTCTAACTCTTTCTATTTTAGAGTTTGATTTACTAAGTTTTTATTTGTATTTTTTTCTCTTTTAACATCCTTCAGATTGGTTGTAGTTTGGGGATTCATGGGATTACCATCATTATACATAAGAAGCTGCTTTTTTGCATATTAGAGTTTCAGTCAAGTTAATCTATTATAACGTGACAATTTACAGAGAAGAATTATTTCTCTTGATATGTTAATTTAATTTGTATTTTATCATTATTATATATACTGACAGGAGTACTATTTACACTAATTATACACTATGCACTCTTGAAGGCATTGCTTGGCATGTCTTTATGGTGCCTGCCTACCCGTCGTATGCAACACTTTGTAGCCCTCACCGGGTATGCTGACAATATATCGACGTGTTACACCTTTTTTCTGATGTCATTACACTGATTGTCGTGTCATGTGGCACGCCACAATCACGTGGCCCGGCTGGGCGGGGGCATCTGGGATGGGGAGCACCATCATGGTAGATTTGTGCCCATGAAAGCTGCAATACAGGTGATCAAAATTCTCCAATTACAAGATCTCTATTTATAACCTGCTATTGCTGATCTGCACCATCTGCTGACGAAGCCTTTTGAGATGAAATGCACAGCCAGGTGTCTGCACTTGGGGCAAAGTATATTGTAACAGTCATGTCACAGGGTATGTTTATTAATATTTAGATGCTTTTTCATATGTGCAGCTGTTATTCTCTATATAGTTCTGCTGCTACCATCTGTTATGTACATGTGCTTTAAAACTTGTTATAACTGGTATAATCTGTGTGGACTGTAGTGTTGAGCAAATCGAGTTTCAGATCATAGATCCGAACTCAATGTGCTCAAAACTTTGTTTGAATGTTGTACTGAGATTCGTCTCTCTACAGCATACAAATGCGTGTGCTCCAGCGAAGGAAATTTTTTATCACCAAAATCTTGCAGGATCAATTTTAGAACTTGAAAACCATTTCAAAACTTGGATCCAAAGTCAGCTTCAGTACCGAGGTACCAGCCAGTATCAAAGCTGACTTTGGATTCCTGTTTTTTTAATGTATTTTTTTAAATGTTGCTATTGATTTTGTAAAGGCATACAAAGTCAAAAGAATAGGCATTACATCAAGGTAACTGTCAGATTATAAACGCAACTGAAAAATCATATGACAATTTTTTTAATTTTTTTGTGAACATAAGTGACATATAGAATTATATCAGTACAACAATCTAAAGTGCCTATTGTGGGAAATGCATGCATGGGTACATACCAGAGATATATTACCATATATTATTTAAAGTGCCTATAGGACTTCCTAAGTGTCCAGATGAAAAGTAAAGCATTTCTAGACTGAAGCTCTCAATGTGAGATCTCCTACAGATGGTAAAACTGATCTACTTTGTATATCCACTGGTTAACACTGAGTGTCTCAGAGGAACGCCAGAGTGTAGGAATTAGAAGACGGGCGGACAAGATTAAAAAGGAAAAAAAGGCTGCTTTCTGAATGTCCACTCCCTGGATGCCAAAGGACAGAAGACAGATAGTGTGGCTTAGTTTAAAGATATTTTTCCACCAAACAGCTATAAGAGGGCATTTCCACCAGATATGAAAGAACATGCCTCTATCAGATCCGCATCTCCAACACAAGTCTGGGATAGTAGGATTGAAAAGAGAAGTCTTATCCAGGGTTTTATACCACCGAGACAAAACCTTGCATCCATTTTCCTGCACACAGACACATCGCAAAAGCTTAAGGGGAGTGCTGAAAAGTTTATTAATCTCAGCCAGTGAGAATTGTCTCCCCAGATCCTTTTCCCATAGACCTATTACAGCCGGTTTGACATCCAGGGAGGGGAGAACCAGTTTTTTGTACAGTGTGGAAATTAGTTTGGAAGGGGATCGGGAGCTCGTCAATAAACTCTCAAACCAATCCTGGGGATTCTGAGTATTCAAAGATTTAGCCCAATGAGTGATTTATTTTCTAAGGAAGTTGAAGAGTAGACTATTTGAGGGAGGAATATTCAGATTCACCTTAAGCCTAGATTCTGAAAAGGTGCAACCATCTGTATCTAACAAATCAGTTGTCAGCATTAGTCTCCGATAATTTTTGGAGCAAGAGAAATGATATCTTTTATTTGGAGAAGAGGGGAGGGAAGGGATAGGGTCCGATGGGTGGCGGAGAACCACTCTCATACCTTTAAGGTTGAATGTACCATAGGATTAGGAATAGAGGAGAGGGCTGGGAGTGGTCGGTCCGCCAGGAACAGGGCCCAGAGAGTGGAAGGAAGATATACAGACGTGGACAAAATTGTTGGTACCCTTTGGTCAATGAAAGAAAAAGTCACAATGGTCACAGAAATAACTTTAATCTGACAAAAGTAATAATAAATTAAAATTCTATAAATGTTAACCAATGAAAGTCAGACATTGTTTTTCAACCATGCTTCAACAGAATTATGTAAAAAAATAAACTCATGAAACAGGCATGGACAAAAATGATGGTACCCCTAACTTAATATTTTGTTGCGCAACCTTTTGAGGCAATCACTGCAATCAAACGCTTCCTGTAACTGTCAATGAGACATCTGCACCTCTCAGCAGGTATTTTGGCCCACTCCTCATGAGCAAACTGCTCCAGTTGTGTCCGGTTTGAAGGGTGCCTTTTCCAGACTGCATGTTTCAGCTCCTTCCAAAGATGCTCAATAGGATTGAGGTCAGGGCTCATAGAAGGCCACTTTAGAATAGTCCAATTTTTTCCTCTTAGCCATTCTTGGGTGTTTTTAGCGGTGTGTTTTGGGTCATTGTCCTGTTGCAAGACCCATGACCTGCGACTGAGACCAAGCTTTCTGACACTGGCTAGTACATTTCTCTCTAGAATTCCTTGATAGTCTTGAGATTTCATTGTACCCTGCACAGATTCAAGACACCCTGTGCCAGACGCAGCAAAGCAGCCCCAGAACATAACAGAGCCTCCTCCATGTTTCACAGTAGGGACAGTGTTCTTTTCTTGATATGCTTCATTTTTTCGTCTGTGAACATACAGCTGATGTGCCTTGGCAAAAACTTCGATTTTTGTCTCATCTGTCCACAGGACATTCTCCCAGAAGCTTTGTGGCTTGTCAACATGTAGTTTGGCATATTCCAGTCTTGCTTTTTTATGATTCGTTTTCAACAATGGTGTCCTCCTTGGTCGTCTCCCATGTAGTCCACTTTGGCTCAAACAACGACGGATGGTGCGATCTGACACTGATGTTCCTTGAGCATGAAGTTCACCTTGAATCTCTTTAGAAGTCTTTCTAGGCTCTTTTGTTACCATTCGGATTATCCGTCTCTTAGATTTGTCATCAATTTTCCTCCTGCGGCCACGTCCAGGGAGGTTGGCTACAGTCCCATGGATCTTAAACTTATGAATAATATGTGCAACTGTACTCACAGGAACATCTAGTTGCTTGGAGATGGTCTTATAGCCTTTACCTTTAACATGCTTGTCTATAATTTTCTTTCTGATCTCTTGAGACAGCTCTTTCCTTTGCTTCCTCTGGTCCATGTCGAGTGTGGTACACACCATATCACCAAACAACACAGTGATTACCTGGAGCCATATATATAGGCCCAATGGCTGATTACAAGGTTGTAGACACCTGTGATGCTAATTAGTGGACACACCTTGAATTAACATGTCCCTTTGGTCACATTATGTTCTGTGTTTTCTAGGGGTACCATCATTTTTGTCCATGCCTGTTTCATGAGTTTATTTTTTTACATAATTCTGTTGAAGCATGGTTGAAAAACAATGTCTGACTTTCATTGGTTAACATTTATAGAATTTTAATTTATTATTACTTTTGTCAGATTAAAGTTATTTCTGTGACCATTGTGACTTTTTCTTTCATTGACCAAAGGGTACCAACAATTTTGTCCACGTCTGTATATTCTCCAGAGGGAGCCATTGCTTATGAGGGGAAGACCTGAACCAGTCTACCACTCTACAAAGGTTTATAGCTTTCATATATAGTTCAGGGTCAGGAAGACCTATCCCACCAAAGTGTTTGGGCTTAGTCAAGGTAGAGAAGGGTATTCTAGATTTCTTTCCTTGCCATATGAAATGGTGTATATGGCTGTTCAAGGTTCAAAGTATTATTTAGGAATTCCAATCAGGAGTACCTGGAGTAAGTAGGTAAGCCTTGTAATCACCAATGACATCACCATATTTTTTCTACCAAACTAAGATAGGTATGGGATGTCCAGTGAGTCCAACTGAACAACAATGGCCCTCAGGAGGGGAGTGTAGTTAAGTTGGAACAGGTCAGATAGGTGAGGGAATAAATTAATACCTAAATAGGTTAAATGTTGAGTGGACCAATTGAATGGAGAGTCTAGTTGGAGGGTGGAGATTAGAGTAGCGGAGAGGTAGGGGAGAGGCCAATGTGAAGAATCTGGGACTTTACTTGTAAAGTGATAAGCGATAAGTCCTGGAATATTGATATGGAAGAGTCTCCAAATGTAATATTGTGTGAAGCTCTGGCTGGTGTAAGAATTCTCTCTTTATCCAGGAAATTCAAAAAGCAACATATTATGTCCCTGGGTGTCTCAGATTCTTTTGTCTTCTGCCTGAGGTCTCTATGGGCCCTTTCTATGATAATGGAGGTTGATTTGTTGCCCACCAGTAGAGAATCGTCAATTTGTTTGATGGTGACCATGATCTCCTCATTTATCACTGAATCAGCTATTCCCCTGAAGCAGAGGTTGTTCATCGACTTTGGTTCTCCTGATCTTCTATCGCTGAGTATAGGGTGTTAATATGCTGCTGACAGGAGAAGAGGGAACACGATACCGCGGAACTATGTACAAGAGAGGCAGTCTGGGTGGCCTCCAGAAATCTACTCTGTGGCATATATGCTGGATTTCTTGTGTCAGCGCAGAAAGTTCTTGCTTGAGAGAGGATGAGGCTTCTGCTAAGGCTTGCTTAATGAATTGCCTGGACACAGGTAAGGAGTGAGAGCTCACAGATTCTCCCCCATCACTATCTCCCTCGGACAAACCTTCCTCCGTGTATCCAGAAGGGCACTCTTCTGCCGGCGCCATCTTGGAATCTTTGGCCGCAGACAATCCAGCTTGCTTTTTTAAGAATTTAGCCATACCAGCTTCTGGATTATGTCCCTTGGGGATTGTGGCAGGGTCAGTGGACCTTTGTCCTCAGATTTTCAACATTTTTAGATCTCAAGGCTAGCGTAAGCAGAGTCTCGTAGCAAGGTAATGAATAGAGCTCAGCAAAGCGTGGTAATTCAACTCAGGAGCAATCTTCACCCCCTTGGATTCCTGTTTTAAAATGGTTTCCAAGTTTAAAAATTGCATGCCAAAATTTTTCACAGATGCCTCGCGAGACTTCTGTCATAACGATTTTTGATAAAAATATACTTCTAATAACAGTGGATACTAATTTTATGGATTAGTTGTGAGTCCTGTTTTCTTTCTTTATGAATGATTGATGGAAGGTACCTTTTGGGCTCTTGCCTATTGTGAGTTATACATTTTGTGAGGTGATTGTAGGTTGTATATGATCATAGGCAGGCAGACAGTGGCAGGATGGCAGCAGCCATATAGTAAGGTACAGGATGGTAAGCAGGCAGATAGCTGCAATGGCATGGTGTGGGAATCAGCAGCAGGCAAGCATTATGGAACATGATGGTAGGTAGACAGACAGTGGCAGGATTGAACATCATTATTATGGGCATATGTATTCAGTTGGAAGTGTGTGAAAATCCTCACAGATCCATGCCTCATTCATTTTAAAAAAACGTAATGTTTTGTACACTGTTAGAGGACAACTTTGTGCATTTAGGTTTCACAATGCTACCTGCCACACTGAAAACCCTCTCTGAGATGACACTGGAGGCTGGAAAAGACAGTATCCCGCCACTGTTCCGATATGCCTGCCCAAAAGGCCAAAGTCCAGGTAAGACTGAACCTGGGTGTTCAAGCTGTATGTATCCATTTACTGACTTGTGTCAGCCAGGCGTGGCACAGGGAAATATTTCTCTATCATGTTGATGATACAGAATTGGCTGCTGCTACGGCTTCTGATGCTTTTGATAGTGGAGACAGCGGATGGCAGCATCTTAACGCTGTATATCAAATTAAAGATTCGAGAGGGCACGTTACCTTCAATCCTGCTAAAATTTACCAATAATTCCATGCTTCAAACGAGGCAATAGACTTGGCAATAATGTCTCTTAAAAAACTGTAAATTGCCAGGACCAGATGGATTTTAAAAAGTTTAGGGATGTTTTTAGTTTGTGAAATTATATTCTTCATGGAGGCTGTTTGCATTCAAATATAGTGTTGAGCGCGAATATTCGTATTACAAATTTTTATCTCGAATATCGGCACTTTGAGAATTCGTGAATATTTAGAATACAGTGCTATATATTCGTAAACACGAATATTCTTTTTTTAAGGGGGGAGGTTTAACACAGTACACATCAGGTGATCATCCCTCCCTTCTTCTAGCTTGTGGGTCAATGAGAAGGCTTTGTCACAGCTTAGCAACGAACCCCCCAGCAGGCATTTTGTGGAGTTTCATGTGTGAGAGAGAGAGGAGCTCGAATACTGTGCTGTGCTTTTTCAAATTACAATCTAAATGGCATATAAATATTCCAGATAGTTAGTGTTAGATAGTAATAGGGAATTTGTAGCTGAATAGCTGATAGGGTCCAGTGCAGGGTGTAGTATAGGTTATAGAGAAAGCTGAAATACAGTGGGATGCGAAAGTTTGGGCAACCTTGTTAATCATCATGATTTTCCTGTATAAATCGTTGGTTGTTACGATAAAAAGTGTCAGTTAAATATATCATATAGGAGACACACACAGTGATATTTGAGAAGTGAATTGAAGTTTATTGGATTTACAGAAAGTGTGCTATAATTGTTTAAACAAAATTAGGCAGGTGCATAAATTTGGGCACCACAAAAAAAATTAAATCAATATTTAGTAGATCCTCCTTTTGCAGAAATTACAGCCTCTAAACACTTCCTGTAGGTTCCAATGAGGGTCTGGATTCTGGTTGAAGGAATTTTGGACCATTCCTCTTTACAAAACATCTTTAGTTCATTCAGGTTTGATGGCTTCCGAGCATGGACAGCTCTCTTTAAGTCACACCACAGATTTTCAATTATATTCAGGTCTGGGGACTGAGATGGCCATTCCAGAACGTTGTACTTGTTCCTCTGCATAAATGCCTTAGTGGATTTTGAGCAGTGTTTAGGGTCATTGTCTTGTTGAAAGATCCAGCTCCGGCGCAGCTTCAGCTTTGTCATTGATTCATGGACATTGGTCTCCAGAATCTGATGATACTGAATGGAATCCATGCGTCCCTCAACTTTGACAAGATTCCCAGTCCCTGCACTGGCCACACAGCCTCACAGCATGATGGAACCACCACCATATTTTACTGTAGGTAGCAGGTGTTTTTCTTGGAATGCTGTGTTCTTTTTCCTCCATGCATAATGCCCCTTCTTATGGCCAAATAACTCAATTTTAGTTTCATCAGTCCACAGCACCTTATTCCAAAATTAAGCTGGCTTGTCCAAATGTGCTTTAGCCCACCTCAAGCGGCACTTTTTGTGCTGTGGGCGGAGAAAAGGCTTCCTCTGCATCACTCTCGCATACAGCATCTCCTTGTGTAAAGTGCGCCGAATGGTTGAACGATGCACAGTAACTCCATCTGCAGCTAGATGATGTTGTAGGTCTTTGGTGCTGGTCTGTGGGTTGACTCTGACTGTTCTCACCATTCTTCGCTTCTGTCTATCCGAGATTTTTCTTGGTCTGCCACTTCGAACCTTAACCTGAACTGAGCCTGTGGTCTTCCATTTCCTCAATATGTTCCTAACTGTGGAAACAGACATCTCAAATCTCTGAGACAGCTTTCTGTATCCTTCCCCTAAACCATGATCGTGAACAATCTTTGTCTTCAGGTCATTTGAGAGTTGTTTTGAGACCCCCATGTTGCTACTCTTCACAGAAAATTAAAAGAGGAGGGAAACTTACAATTGACCCCCTAAAATACTCTTTCTCATAATTCGATTCACCTGTGTATGTAGGTCAGGGGCCACTGAGCTTACCAAGCCAATTTGACTTCCAATAATTAGCTCTAAAGGTTTTGGAATCAATAAAATGACAACAGTGCCCAAATTTATGCACCTGCCTAATTTTGTTTAAACAATTATAGCACACTTTCTGTAAATCCAATAAACTTAATTTTACTTCTCAAATATCACTGAGTGTCTCCTATATGATATATTTAACTGACATTTTTTATCGTAACAACCAACGATTTATACAGGAAAATCATGACGATTAACAAGTTTGCCCAAACTTTCGCATCCCACTGTATATAATCCATATAGTTAGTGTTAGATAGTAATAGGGAATTTGTAGCTGAATAGCTGGTAGGGTCCAGTGCAGGGTGTAGTGTAGGTTATAGTGAAAGCTGAAATATATAATCCATATAGTTAGTGTTAGATAGTATAGGTTATAGTGTGTGGCAGGAAGATAAATGTGCTACAGAAATAGGGCTGTGATGTCACAACAATACTAAGTTCAACAATCAGTATTATGTTGTCAGACCTGATTAAAGGTGAAGTTGTATGTATTGCGCTAAAATATTCAAATCAATAGTGGTGATTTGCGCGATCTCGAATACTTTGAAAGCTCTATCTGCATATAAAGTTATTGTTATTACATGCATTGAATTTTAATCTAAAATAGTTCTGTAATATACAATTACTTACCGTGATCAGGAGTTCTTCCTCACTATCTCAAAAGTTGCTGCCAACCTAATCGTGCGTGTGTGCGTGCGTACATGCATACGTGCATTATAGCGCAATCAAAAAGAATATCATGAAATCACAAATATTTGGCGAATATCCGCCTAAATATTTGTGATATATCGCAAATTTACATATGCTATGCTTACCACTTTTATTACAGTAAATAGTAAGCCTGAAAAGGATCACACCAGTCCTGTGTATTACCATCCCATCTCCCTCCGTAATGTTGACCTTAAACTCTTTACATCCATACTGGCTAAATGCCTTAATCGATACCTCCTCGCTTTAAAGATCATGACCAAGTGGGGTTTATTCAAGGTCGGCAAGGGTCCAATATTTAGTGGGCCAAAACGAAATCCCAGCCTATCTTTCTATTGGCCTTGAACATTGAGAAGACATTTGATAGACTCTCTTTGTCTTATCTTTATCAAGTTATTACCACAGTGGGTATTTCAGGAGGTTTTCTACGTTCTGTACAAACACTTTATACAACTCCAACTGCACATCTTAAATTACCCATAGATTCCCAGATTCCTATTCATATTAGTCAAGGCACACATCAGGGCTGCTCCCTTTCTCCTGCCCTTTTTGCTTTGGCTATTGAACTGTTGGAAATACTGATACTAATCCAAACATAGCAGGTGTAAAGATTGGGATCAGCAAATATAAAGTACATTTTTTTGCAGATGATATGCTCCTCACTATTACAAACCATTTAATGATATTACCCAATTTATTGTATTGTCTGTCTCTATTTGGTTGTCTCTCTGGCCTGCGGATAAATATTGCTAAATCAGAGATCTTATACCGCAATACCCCTTCCTCAGTCCGTGACTTAAATACACTTAACTTTGGTTTTAAAACCCAATATCATTATCTTTCTTATTTAGGGATTAATCTACCAAAAACCCTCAATCTACCAAAAACCCTCAACACTATTTAAATGGTTACCTTTAGGGATGAGTGAACTTGCTGTTTGCAAGTTCGGCGTTTGGGTTCTGGGTGAATAATTCTATTATGGATTCCGTTTTCGTGAACAATAACACAATTCCATTACAGAAAGCACCACAGATGCCTTTAAGAGGCATTTCATTTTGCATTCAATCATAATAGAAGTCTATGGGCAGCCGGTTTCCGTTATGCAATACCAGCAAAATTGAAAGTGTTTTTTTTCCCCTGTAATTTAAAGATAGAAGCACAATTAAATTGTCCTACCCTTCTACAAACACATTGCACATTAGTATTGTCAATTTACTTTGGTAATAGAGCAGCTTTTGGAGGTAAATGGGTTTTTAGCTACACGGTCTGATGCAGTAATTTGATCACTAACACAAGTATAACAACAATATAATGTTTGTGGTAAAATATATTTGAACTATGCATTCATTAACACGGGTATAACAAAGCATTTTTTTCAGTGAAATGTCTTTGGGTTACATGGTCTGATGCAATAATGTGTTTATTAACACAGGTATAACAATCCAATGTTTGTGGTAAAATGTCTTTGAACTATGCCTTCACTAACACGAGTATAACAATAACATTTCTGAAGTAAAATATCTTTGAATTACATGGTCTAATGCAGTAATACAACAATTTTTTTTGCTGTAAAAATAAAATGTATTAAATAACATGGGTATACAAATGGCTTTATTGCAGTATTGATTTTGCTGTAACAATCACTTATCTTCCAGCAATATGCTGTATGTTTATTAGCACGGGTATAAAAATGGTGTTATTGCAATATTACTTTTGTAATTTTAATTACTTGTTATGTTGCAGTAATATGCAACACATTCAGTAATATGGGTAAAATGCTCTGATACGCCCCATTACAGACAGTAAATTTAAACTGTTTTTTAGAAGAAAGAAAATGTGTAATTGCTCAGCATGTGCAGTAGAATGCTATTGGACTACTGGCAATAAGCCTATGAACTGTAGAAACTTAAGGTTTAAAAGTTGTCTGTCTGTTCATATACAGAAAAAAGTTACTTCTTACAGGATCTTGTAATGAATAGAAATAGCTGTGTGCCAGCAGCTATATTAAACACATAACTCTATCCCTCACTCTCTCTATACATGTTCCCTTGATCAAAGTCTCTGAGCCAATCAGGGAACGCCCTTCACCCACCTATGTATTCAAAAACTATATTCTACAGAATCTGCTATTACCAAAGTGACGACCTCTGACCTATTGACAGCTGAATGCAAAAATACAACAGTGACTACTCTCTACTATTTTTCCTCGATCTCTCTGCAGCATTTGACACCGTAGACCCCCATATCCTCCTCACCATGTGTAACACCCCAGAGTGGTGTTACGACTCCTACACCCTGCTACTGTCCTTAATGGGCTAACACAATGTCATCTTGTGTATTTATTCCAGCTCTTCCACACCGTGCATTTCTAATGTTATGCAAATGTTCGCCTGGTTCACCAGCAGGTGGCAGAAAACACGGCAGAACTGTATGTAGATAGAATGGAACTTACCATTCCATTCTACAGGAAGGGTGGGGGCCAATTAGAGTTAGTCTAGTTTACCCCCTACAAGAGGTAGGGTGTGCAGGGGCATGTCTCTGCCTGACATGCCGACACCAGACAGAGCACCTTAAACTTTTCTGGCCATGGAGGCCAAAGCTTAAAGCCTCAGGAGCCAAGAGGAAAGTTTCCTGGCACAACCTAGAGTCAGACTACAGAGAAGAAGTGCAGCATACAGAAAAAGCCGAGTTATACAGCCAGCCTGTCAGTACAGCAGAGTCAGAGAGAAACAGATATTACAGAGTTTGCCTGCCAGTTTCATGCTAAAGCCCGCTGGAACCAAGACAAAGCCTGTAACAGTTTTGGAGAACGTTTATGCAAAGTAAAGCTGCTATTCAACTTCATCTCAAGGTCTTGACTCCAGTTTTTTTTTTTTATCCCTCAATTATTCCCTCTATTTATTGCTTTGGAGCCAAAGCCTGGGTGTCCAGCGGTATCCAGGTAGGAGTACTGTGATACACAATAAGAGACATTTTAGGTCGCAACATACCACTCGGCATTCCCTACACCTGGTACGCGATATATAGAGGGCCCTGTGGGGAGGCTGCCCGATCAGCCTTAAGGACACATTTATTTTTTGGTTTTCTTCCCATTTCTCTGACAACAACTTCAGTGTATCATTTGCTAGATCTACTTCCCTTCCTCTCTCTCTTTCTGTTGGGGTTCCACAGAGTTCATTCCTAGGTCCTCTACTCTTTTTCCTCTATATAGTCCCAATCAGATAGACTTCCAGCAGATTTGGTTTTCCGTACCATCTCTATGCCGATAAAACCCAATTATATATGTCATTTTATGGCATTGCCTCTGCAGTACTACAGAACACCTGTGACTATATTTTTGCTGTCTCTAACATCATTCATGTCCTCTCTCTTTGAAACTGTATCTTCCAAAAACGAAACTACCTGTGTTTTCTCCATCTACTAGCCTACCTTAACCTGACATCTCTATCTCAGTATGTGGCACTACCTTCACATCTGTTCAGCACACCCACTGTCACAGAGTTATGTTTGACACTGATCTTTCCTTCACCCCCTATATTCAATCGCTTACCTGCTCATGTCACCTGCACTTCAAAAATAAATGTAGAATCTACCCCTTTCTGACTACGGAAAAAACAAGAACTCTCACTGTGACTCTGATCCATTCCTGCCTTGATTATTGTAACTTATTACTAATTACCCCCACACACACACTTTCCCCTCTCCAGTCTGTCTTTAATGTAACAGCCAGGCTGATCTATCTGTCTAACCCTTACTCCGATGCCTCTGCTCTGTGCCAAACCCTTCTCCCATACAGCATAGGATTGAACTTAAACAGATGATTCTCACCACAAAGCTATCCACAGTGCTTTACCCTTTCCCTAATTTCTGTCTACTATCCTACCAGTGCTCTCTATTGAACCAATGACTTACAACTAACATCCACCACAATCCAAACCTGCCACGCTTGTCTTCAAGATTTCTCCCGAGCTGCACCAGTTCGCTCGTATACCCTACCCCAAGCAATTAGGTTAATTCACAACAGCCACTGTTTTAATCACTCCCTAAAAACATATCTTTTTAGGTTGGTCTATCACAACTCTATTCTAACTCTTCTTTATTCACCTCCCTTCATCATTTTTCTGAACCTGATCCATTGTCCAATATCGACACTAAAATATACTACAGATATATTGGCTGGTGATTTACAGTAATACTTGCCATTGATGTCATCTAAAATCCTCCATGCTGTCGCTGCTTCTGGGCCTGTGCTACAGAAAAATAGAAGACAATTATTTCTAGAGATGAGTGAATTGAATTAGCTAGCGTTTGGTGTCTCTAACAGTCTGTCCCTGCTCCACATAGCAACCTCTCCCTACACTGGCAAAAGACTGAATGTAAAATGGCGCCCAGATCAGGTTTATTTATAAGGTAGGGGGGTATGTCCATGTGCTGAAATGTCTCAATTGGCTGTCCTGTACCACATGATGGATGGCGGGCGTGAATATCGCCATATATTGGCATGTTCGGCGAATCGCGAACACGCAAAGTTCGCCACAAACCGACCGCTGGGCAAACCGCAAGGCCATCTCTAGTAATGGGGGAATCAGGGTTCCATGTCGGAGAGGGATCGTGAGAAAGGGATACCACATCCAAGGGAGGTCAATGGCTGAAATGTGATCGAGCAGAAATGTGGGACAAGTTATTAAAGCCGAAGCATCCAAATAAAGGAGGGGGGCGCGCGGCAGTTACCCACTCCCGACTAGGGGAGGTAGTGACAATAAATAACAATACAGGACTCTTAAGATGCCCTGTTATTCGAATGATTCATAAAAAAATTACAGGGAATGTCATTGCGGTATTTTGGATTAGGAAACGTTAGACAGGAGAGGCCCTGCTGCCACTTTGTTGACTCTAGATAACTTCTGCCTGATCGCACGTCCCTTATTAAAGCAGAAGGATCGAATTAAATGAGGGCGCACGTGTCAATTAAAGACGAATTTTAGAAATGTCACCTATGCAGAGCAGGGGTTTATTCACGGCAAAACTGGGTTCATATCACCCACCAATTGAACAGACGATTTTACAAAAATTATGTCCCTGTCACCTTTGCAGACTCGGGGTTTGTATATGACAAGAATGGTAAAATGTCACCAGAGAATGTAACAGATGATTTTTAGAAATGTAGGTCCCTGTTACCTATGCAGAGCAGGGGTTTATTCACGGCAAAAATTGTAAAATGTCACCCAAGAATGTAACAGACCACCGCCTCTTCCTCCAAACTGCACACGTCATTCGCATGACCTTAATTCCATATGGTGTCTAGTAACTCATCATACTCCACATAGTTTTCCACCCACTTTTAACCCCTGCACTCCTTGGCAGTCTGCAGACTGCAGAAAGCCGCAGCAGTTGGCAACTATGTTTCGTCCTCATAAGAGACGTGCTGCGGTGGTCTTTACATGTCCTCATCCTGAAACATAAGTGGTTGGGCATCAGTGCACTCAATCTCTTCCACTTCTGGGGCAGGGCTATGTGGATGGGCCATGGAAACCCTGCCAGAAGAGTCATCAGAAAGCTTAAGAGACTGCTCTATGACTTGGGGCTCAGAATGCTTGGCTGATTTGCAATGGGATGAGTTGAAAGACAGATGGCCATGGGCTGCAGGTGCCAACTCTAATCTTTCAGCAAGGGACTGGGTGGGAGACAATGTGAAGGAACTGGAGGCACTGTCAGCAACCCAATCTACTATCGCCTGTACTTGTTCTGTCCTCACCATTCATAGAGCCGCATTCGGCCCTACCAAATGACACTGAAGGTTCTGTCGCCTACTCGCACCTGAGGAAGGTGTTTCACTTGTGTGTGTAGCTGGCACAGATCAACCACATCCTCTCCCTGCAACAGGAGCTCCACCAACACCAGTAGCACCATGACCAGGGCCACGTCCCTTATTTGACGCTCTCCTCATTCTTTGCGTTCACCCACCAAACTAACAGATGATTTATGTCAGGTGACAATGTAACCGCCAATAGTCAACAATTAAGTTCACTGACAGTAAGGTTGTGCCGGTGTCATAAAAAGAAAAAATGTCTTGTGTTCACACAACAGTGTGACAGGCGAATTTTATACAAATAATTCAAAAAAAAATTATTTGTCAACCAACAACAGTATTGAGTGGTTGTATTGGACTATCAGAAATGCAGCAAAGGCCACAAATGTAGTATCTAGAACAAAAAGGGTGTTTTTTTTAAAGCACAATATAACAGCAGTATTCATCATCTGTATTGGACTGTCAGAAATGCAGCAAAGGCCACAAATTTTGTATCTAGCACAAAATAGGTGTTTTTTCCAAACAAAAATTTAACAGCAGTATTTAACGCTTGTATTGGACTGTCAGAAATGCAGCAAAGCCCGCAAATAAAGTATATAGCACAAAATGGGTGTTTTTTTTTAAATCACAATATAACAGCAGGATTTAACGGTTGTATTGGACTGTCAGAAATGCGGCAAAGGCCGCAAATGTAGTATCTAGCACAAAATAATATATATAATAATAATAATAATAATATATATATATATATATATAACAACAGTATTTAACGGTTGTATTGGACTTTCAGAAATGCAGCGCAGGCCGCAAAGGTACTTTATGGAATAAAATATTGTATTTTTACCCACAGGGAAACAGATTGATTTACTGATTCTATTTCACTATCACAAATGCATTTCAGGGCATAAATGTACTTTTTAGCCAAAAATAATAATTTGTCCCCAAGAATCTAACAGATGGATTTACTTGGATTGTACTTTACAGAAAAAAAATTTAATATGTTGTCCCCTGGGTCCCTGAACTCACAAACGGATTGCCTATATTATTTTCCCTACCCTTGGCACATATGCAGTGCAGGTGCACTTAAAAAATGGGTATATGTTGCCCACTGAACTAAAAAAACTGGTATAAATTATTGTCCCTGGCACATATGCAGTGCTGGTAAACTGAACTGGCACAAAATGGCTACCGACGCCTAACTAACATACAGATAAACCTTATTTTTCTGTGTCACTGGGCTCAGGGCAGGGTACAAAAATGTGGCATTGCACCCACAAAAAAAAATAATCGCTGTAGATCGCAGAGTTAACAACAAGTTCTGATATCAGATTTTTTCCTATTCTGTCCCTCACAGCAGTAATATCCTATTCCTACACTAGTAAGAGCAGAGTGACATGCGGCACTACATGACTCCAGCTGATATAGAGCCTGGGTCACATGCTGAATTGGCCAATCACAGCCATGCCATTAGTAGGCATGACTGTGTTGGCTTCTAAGGGCACACCAGTTAAACACTTGTTGATTGGCTGCCCTGCAGATTCCAAACAGCACCATTTAATCTCCGAACACCAAACTCTTACCAAACTTGCTTACTTTTACTGAAATGTTCGGGTTTGGGTCCGGGATCCAAAAAATCCTAAAGTTTGGTACAGTTCGGGTTTGCTCAACCCTAATAATTATTATATACAGTGGAATTCTTCAGGTACAAACACTGCAGTTTATTCTGAAAAATTACCTGAAACAACAAATGTGCTTTAATGATTACAATGTGTTATGACTATAGATTAGAGATGAGCCAATTTTTCTAAAATTTGATTAAGACGATTTGCCATATTTCCCCTAAAGATTTGCTTTGTTCTGAATTAATTTGTCATGAAGAGCATCAGTATGGCAGGCAGGTAAATGTGCGCATTGGCGTGCATCACTATTAGGCTTCATTCACATTTCTATTATTGGTGAGTTACGGGTCCAAAACACAGAATAGGTGCAGATCTTTTCATGATACCTTGTCTGAGAGTAGGATTGGCTCCTGATTTTGGCTCACCATACAGTAACTGCTGGAATTAATTGACCAAATAACTGTGAATTGAAGTGTGAACTTAGCCATACAGGTCATTGCTTGCATCAGGTATAATGGACTTAACCGTGCAATGGCCTAAAATTTTACTATATATTGGTCTATTTTTGTACCGCCTCCTGTTTCCACATAGATTTCTTGAGAACCTGGTGTCTTACACACTGATACAAGCAGTGGCATCATGACAGAGTGGGGAGGATGACAGCAGTAAGTTTGTGTTTATGTTACTGTTTATTTTTCTCCTCTTATGATCCGTCAGAAGAACAACCCAACAAAAAACTAATCCTGTCTTTTGAGCATCTGTCTTCACATGCTCAGTATTTGTTGAGTAATTGATCAATATTGGTAAGTGTAATGAATTTTCATAAGTGTACAGTATTATCTGATGATATTATAGCCAAAATGAATGCTCATTGCCGCTATGAGTGAAATCAGCTTGAACCAAAGTTCTGTTGTGTGGCTGAAGAGGCCAAGACAAGTTCAGTTTGTATAAGAGTTATAGTGAATATAAAGGACATTGTATTTTAAAAAGTTATTGCTAAAAGATATGGGTTTATCTATAGGGAGTATACTGGCTTCTCCAGACATGTCTGCCTGAATGGAACAATGTTTTTTTCATGGCTGAGCCATGACAAGTTAAGAATTTATATCCTTAAGACACATCTGGTGTGTGATGTCTATTCATATATTCATAAGTATTATATATATTCATGTGTGCATTTATTTAGCTTTTTAGTATGAATATATCAATAATTAATGTATAATATGCAATATTGATATATATTATAACTAAGTATTAAGGTATACTTTATGCCATTTGTATCTCACTGAGTGGACATAGTCTCAGGAGGTATAGAAAGCACTAAGATTTTCTACTAATGGAAGTTTCTCAGAAAATCTAATGTTATTCCAGACGTCGTTACTCAATAACTTGGACAGTTAGATATACAAACCCATGTATAAGGACCATGGTATTTCTTATCAAACCCATAAACTCATTCAAGAGTCTGGGAAAATCATAATGGTACTACTACGTCTGGGAAGATTACTTCAGAATGTCAGAGAAGTATCCCTCCTCCTTGATTTAAGTTAAGAAAGGTTAAAAGGTACACATAAAAAAAAAAAACTACATTATCTTAGTTTTCATTTAAAGTCTGAGGTGACTATGTTGTACAACAGTGCCATCTGGAGGCAGATGGACAATATTAGATTATTTTACCTTTTTTTATACCATGTCAAGGGTTAATATGACATCATTGTGTTATTAGCATACAAATACGCCCACCTTACCTGATTGGAAATCCCTAATCCAGAAGGGGATGATTCTTAGATAAGGTGGGGATAAATTACTCATGTGCAGAGCATTAGGAGCTCTCACCAAAAATAAAAACTCACAAAGGAAACTGACCACAAGAAAGATATACCAAAAGAAACTTGGATTATATATATTTTGTAAATTATTTATTTTTGTTTTCAATAAAACAAGGTAATAAATCACAAATAAAGGTGTAACATGTGTGGGGGTTTTAACTCCGTCACTGTGCACACATACACGCGTGTCAGTTCACTCTTCACCATAGGCAGTGTTTATTTCAGAAAACAGCAGTAAAAATGTCCAAACTTTAGCTTTAAGCTTTCTTCAGCCCACAAATATTGCATAACATAAAGTCCCACATTTTGTGTTCAGTCCAAATCAGAAAACAACAATATGATCTCACCACTCTCTAGTGTCTTTCAGAGACCAAATCCTCCCTCTTAGCTTGTTCGGCTTTCAGTTAGCCTGTGCAGACTTGTGATCTCCTCAGCTGAGATTCCCACATCCTTTTTAAATACACAGTAGGAAAACCATGGATGGAGTACGGGAGTGACCTGTCCCACCCAAGCTCTCTGGTCACTCCTAAAACCCGGACCCAAAATCCACTTTAATGAAAACCTCCCAGCAACCTAATGTTACTGGTATACTTATTTCCGGGAATTATATCACTGAGGCATACATTCTCAGCAAGACATACTGACCATCCACGATTCTCCCCTCTGGGCTACTACATACCCTCCCCCTCTGCCTAAAGCCGAGGGGCTGGGCACCTGTTACCATCAAACAATGTACCCTTGATAAGGCGTCGGCATTCCCATGCAACTTCCCGGGCCTGTGTTCTATATAAAAAATTAAATCCTGTAACGTCAGAAACCATCTTGTTACTCTGGCATTACTCCCCTTTTTCTCAGACATCCACTTTAGTGGTGCATGATCTGAAACTAATCTGAACCTCCTACCCAGTAGATAATATCTAAGGGAGTCCAGTGACCACTTTATCGCCAAACATTCTTTTTCCACAATAGAATAATTTTTTTTGCAGGGGGTAAGTTTTCGGCTCAGGTATAACACCGGGTGTTCTTCCCCCCTAATTTTTTGGGACATCACAGCACCTAGACCTACCTCTGAGGCATCCGTCTGCACTATGAACTCCTTACTAAAGGGGCCACTAATACTGGCAGCTGGCACAACTGTAGCTTAAGCTCATTAAATGCCTGTTCTGCTTCCGGGCTCCATCTAGCCATGACTGACTTTGTACCTTTTTTAAGCTCCGTTAGCGGGGCAGCTATTGTAGCAAAATTCGGTACAAAGCGTCTGTAATAGCCCACTTAAGAAAGCTTTTATCTGTTTTTTTTGTAAGTGGACGTGGCCAGGTTTGAATTGCTTCCACTTTGTTAATCTGGGGTTTAATCAGACCTCTCCCTACTACATACCCGAGATATCTGGCCTCTTCCATACCCATGGCACATTTTTGGGGGTTTATGGTGAATCCGGCTGTTCTTAGGGAATCTAGTATGGCTTGAACTTTACCCAGGTGACTCTCCCAATCTGGGCTAAAGATGACGATATCGTCCAGGTATGCAGCTGCATACTATTTGTGAGGGCCTAAGATCCTGTCCATAGCCCTTTAAAATGTACCTGGGGCACCTTGTAAACCGAATGGCATCCTTACATATTGGTAACACCCTTCAGGTGTGGAAAAGGCAGTCTTTTCTTTAGCATCCTTTGATAGAGGGATCTGCCAATACCCTTTTGTTAGGTCTAACGTAGTAATATACCGCGCTGGACCTAACCTCTCAATGAGTTTGTCTACTCTTGGCATAGGGTAGGCATTGAACTCTGAAGCCTCATTGAGTTTATCTGTAATCATTACAGAACCGCCATTTCCCAGTTGGTTTTGGTACCAAAACTATTGGACTGGACCACCCACTTTGGGACTCCTCAATCACTCCTAGCTCTAACATCCTTTTGATCTCTTGTGATATTACTTCCTTACAAGCCTCAGGGATTCTATAGGGTTTTATGTTTACCCGAACATGTGGTTTTGTTTGAATCTCATGCTCAATACAATTAGTGAGACCTGGCAAATCTGAGAACAAATCTCTATTCTGTTGTAGCAGTTCCTTGCATTGCTGTTTTTGGGATTTGGAGAGGGTCACCGCAATTGTGACATCCTGACTGTTACTTTTAGCCTCTACCACCAAACAGGTCATTTCCAGGGAGTTTTGATCTTTCCACGGTTTTAACAAGTTCACATGATACAACTGGATAGGTTTTCTTCTCCCAAGCTGGTGAACTTTGTAGTTAACTTCCCCAACTTTCTCAACCACCTCATAAGGCCCCTGCCACTTAGCTAGGAATTTGCTTTCCACCGTGGGTACCAAAACTAACACTCGGTCCCCTGGACTGAACTGCCTAACCTTGGCTGCCCTGTTATACACTCGAGCTTGGTTATCTTGAGCCCTCAGAAGATGTTCTTTTACTATGGGCATGACCTTAGATATCCTCTCTTGCATTTGTGAAATGTGTTCCACTACAATTTTATATGGGATAGTCTCATTTCCCCAGGTTTCCTTTGCCACATCTAGTAACCCGCGAGGGTGCCGAGCATATAATAATTCAAAAGGTGAAAACCCAGTGGAGGTTTGAGGAACCTCTCTAATAGAGAACAGTAGGTACAGTAGCAGACAGTCCCAATCACGACCATCCTTCTCTACCACCTTTTTTACCATACTCTTAAGTGTTTTATTGAAACGTTCTACTAGACCGCCTGTCTGCGGATGATATACTGATGTTCGCAGTTGTTTAATTTTTAACATCCAACATAACTCTTTCATGACTTTAGACATGAACGGTGTTCCCTGATCAGTTAATATCTCTTTTGGTATACCAGTTCTGGCAAACATCTGGAACAACTCTCTTGCAATGTTTTTTGACGAGGTATTTCTTAAACAGACTGCTTCCGGGTATCTGGTGGCATAGTTTACTACCACCAAAATATACTGATGACCTCTAGCTGACTTCACTAGGGGTCCTACGAGGTCCTACGAGGTCCATTGCAATCCGTTCAAACTTCAATGATTGGCAGAGGGACCAAAGGACTTTTGAAATGAGGGACAGGAGCTGATACCTGGCAGGTGGGACACGACTGGCAATAGTCAGCTATTTCCTTATAATACCCCGGCCAATAAAATCGCTGCAGAATGCGTTCTTGGGTTTTAGCTGCCCCCAAGTGCCCCCCTAAAACATGTGAGTGGGCCATTCTTAATACCACTTGTCGATAAGGACTGGGTACCAGCAGTTGTTCCACTACTTCATCCCTCCTTTTGGTCACTCTATACAACATACAGTGGGATGCAAAAGTTTGGGCAACCTTGTTAATCGTCATGATTTTCCTGTATAAATCGTTGGTTGTTACGATAAAAAATGTCAGTTAAATATATCACATAGGAGACACACACAGTGATATTTTAGAAGTGAAATGAAGTTTATTGGATTTACAGAAAGTGTGCTATAATTGTTTAAACAAAATACGGCAAGCGCATAAATTTGGGCACCACAAAAAAATAAATTAAATCAATATTTAGTAGATCCACCTTTTGCAGAAATTACAGCCTCTAAACGCTTCCTGTAGGTTCCAATGAGAGTCTGGATTCTGGTTGAAGGTATTTTTGACCATTCCTCTTTACAAAACATCTTTAGTTCATTCAGGTTTGATGGCTTCCGAGCATGGACAGATCTCTTTAAGTCACACCACAGATTTTCAATTATATTCAGGTCTGGGAATTGAGATGGCCATTCCAGAATGTTGTACTTGTTCCTCTGCATAAATGCCTTAGTGGATTTTGAGCAGTGTTTAGGGTCGTTGTCTTGTTGAAAGATCCAGCCCTGGCGCAGCTTCAGCTTTGTCACCGATTCCTGGACATTAGTCTCCAGAATCTGCTGATACTAAGTGGAACCCATGAGTCCCTCAACTTTGACAAGATTCCCAGTCCCTGCACTGGCCACACAGCCCCACAGCATGATGGAACCACCACCATATTTTACTGTAGGTAGCAGGTGTTTTTCTTGGAATGCTGTGTTCTTTTTCCTCCATGCATAACGCCCCTTGTTATGGCCAAATAACTCAATTTTAGTTTCATCAGTCCACAGCACCTTATTCCAAAATGAAGCTGGCTTGTTCAAATGTGTTTTAGCCCACCTCAAGCGGCACTTTTTGTGCTGTGGGCGGAGAAAAGGCTTCCTCTGCATCACTCTCGCATACAGCATCTCCTTGTGTAAAGTGCGACGAATGGTTGAACTATGCACAGTGACTCCATCTGCAGCAAGATGATGTTGTAGGTCTTTTGTGCTGGTCTGTGGGTTGACTCTGACTGTTCTCACCATTCGTCGCTTCTGTCTATCCGAGATTTTTCTTGGTCTGCCACTTCGAGCCTTAACTTGAACTGAGTCTGTGGTCTTCCATTTCCTGAATATGTTCCTAACTGTGGAACCAGACAGCTGAAATCTCTGAGACAGCTTTCTGTATCCTTCCTTATGTATCCAGCTTTCTGAACAATTTTTGTCTTCAGGTCATTTGAGAGTTGTTTTGAGACCCCCATGTTGCTACTCTTCAGAGAAAATTAAAAGAGGAGGTAAACTTACAATTGACCCCCCTAAATACTCTTTCTCATAACCGAATTCACCTGTGTATGTAGGTCAGGGGTCACTGAGCTTATCAAGCCAATTTGAGTTCCAAAAATTAGTTCTAAAGGTTTTGGAATCAATAAAATGACAACAGTGCCCAGATTTATGCACCTGCCTAATTTTATTTAAACAATTATAGCACACTTTCTGTAAATCCAATAAACTTCATTTTACTTCTCAAATATCACTGTGTGTGTCTCCTATATGATATATTTAACTGAGATTTTTTATCGTAACAACCAACGATTTATACAGGAAAATCATGACGATTAACAAGGTTGCCCAAACTTTCGCATCCCACTGTATCATTGTTCATGGCGAAGTGGGGAAACTGATTATCAGCCCCTGGACTTTGGGCAACCCCATTCAGAACTGATACATTCTCCCGGGCACCTTTCAAGGTAAGATCCCTGAGCTGTGCCTCTCCAAAACTGTCCCGAGACACCTCAAGATCCAGGACATCGGTCTCAGGGGTTAATTCCTCTTCCTCCTCGCCTAACATCACCGCTAATGGAGACCCTGATATACCCCAGGACACTCCAATACCTCTTCCACCACATCACAATTAGAATGCTCAGTATTTGACAGTTTCATAGGGACCTTAGCGTTAGCCCACAGGTCCCAGAACAGCGGGAAGTCTCTTCCCAGTATCATCGGGTGCAGTAAGTCCTTCACAACTCCCACCTCATGCAGTACAGTACCACACATAGTGTTTATGGACACCTGAGCGACAGGATACTCCCGTGTGTCTCCATGGATGCACAACACTCCCTTTTCAGGATTTAATACGTGAGGCACCATGGACGTCATCAAAGTGACCAAACTGCCAGAGTCCAAGAGGGCAGTCACTATAACACTTTTCACGGTCACTTGGCACAGCTGGGGTCCTTCCTAAGCTTGGCTAACTGCACTGCACACAGGATGTGCAAAAAGAGAATATGGTTGACCGACACTGCAGTCCATGGGCTCTGTAGACAAAGGGCAGCGCGCCGCTATATGTCCAGGAACCTGACATCTCCAACAGATAATGGGGCCGGTCTGGACTCGGGTTCCAGTCTCCAACTTTTCCTTAACCTGGGTTTTCCAGTTGGGTCCGGGTTGTAGTCCTTTCTTGGGGAACCCAGTCCCGTTCTTAGAGCAGCGATATGGCCGTCTCAACCCCCCCTTATTTTCCAGGAGGTCCTCCATGCTGATATACCTTTCTACGAGGCCCACCAATTCATTCGCAGTCTGGGGGTTTCCCCTGGCAACCCAACATTGTATGGGTTTTGGCAGCGTATGGCGGAACGGGTCCATCACCACTTTTTCCACCATTTGAGCTGGGGAGGATGATTCAGGCTGTAACCATTTTTGTACCAGGTGGAACAGATCGAACATTTGGGACCTGGGAGGCTTATCTTGGCAAAACTCCCAGCTGTGAACACGTTGCGCTCAGACTGCATCAGTCACCCCCTGCCGAGCAAGAATTTCTGCTTTTAGCTTGCCGTATTCTTTAGCATCTTGCAAAGTTAAATCATAATAGGCTTTCTGAGGTTCTCCTGTTAAATATGGCGCCAACACTTCTGCCCACTGCTCGGGTGGGAGACTTTCCTTTCTGCCACCCTTTCAAATACGGACAGGTACGCCTCAACGTCGTCCTCAGGTGTCATTTTTTGCAAAGTTTCCCTCACATTTTTTCGGGCATTAAGACTGGAAAGGCTCACCCCCTCCTGAGATTTGACAGCCTCAGTCAATACAGACATCTGTCGTATCAGTAGCTGATTTGTCTCTTGCTGGGCTTGCATAGCCTCCATATGGGCTTTCTGCTGTTGAGCAGTAGCCTGTTGCTGCAGCAAGTTAGCCTGCGCCAATTGCTTTACTAAATCCTCCATGGTTGGATGTTCAGACTGTAATTTCGCTGCATTTTTTACCCAGGACATTTACCTCCTATAACTGCCAGTGGCTGCGATTTCTAGGAGCGTTGTGCCCGCATCCGACACCAATTGTGGGGGTTTTAACTCCGTCACTGTGCACACATACACGCGTGTCAGTTCACTCTTCACCACAGGCAGTGTGTATTTCAGAAAACAGCAGTAAACATGTCCAAACTTTAGCTTTAAGCTTTCTTCAGCACACAAATATTGCATAACATAAAGTCCCACATTTTGTGTTCAGTCCAAATAAGAAAACAACAATATGATCTCACCACTCTCTGGTGTCTTTCAGAGACCAAATCCTCCCTCTTAGCTTGTTCGGCTTTCAGTTAGCCTGTGCAGACTTGTGATCTCCTCAGCTGAGATTCCCACATCCTTTTTAAATACACAGTAGGAAAGCCCTGGATGGAGTACGGGAGTGACTTGTCCCACCCAAGCTCTCTGGTCACTCCTAAAACCCGGACCCAAAATCCACTTTAATGAAAACCTCCCAGCAACCTTATGTTACTGGTATACTTATTTCCGGGAATTATATTACTGAGGCATACATTCTCAGCGAGACGTACTGACCATCCACGATTCTCCCCTCTGGGCTACTACACATGGTACAAGATACTGATGAGAATAAATCACCTAATGAGTATTAGTATACAATAGCAACATAGTAGGACCAGGAGCTACTAAAAGGGAGACTTGGTGATGTTTCTAAAGCCTAGACAGCTTTTTAGAGAGACAATGGTCTGCAATCTTAGCATAAATGGGGTGGGAAAGGATAGAAGACAATAAAAATGGAAATGATCATCCCCATTAGCCTCGTAAACCTGCCTCGCCTGGTAAGTGGAAGCTCCTTGTTGTTTCGGGGATCCTCCATATCGCTGTCTCCCTCGAAGAGGTCAGAGGCTTTAGTCGAGGCCTTGAGGGAGTGAGCCTCGACTAAAGATATTCATTAAAAACATATAAGTATAACCCCTGTGCACATTATGAATACAGTAAACTCACGTTTTATAACCTGAAGTAATCACTTTTCTTTCTGCCCAAGGGGCGGGGTTTCAGCTCCACTTGCGCCCAGCCAGCATCAGCCCAACCGCCGTTTTGAAGTGCCGCCCAGCTCATCAATATTCACTTCGCTGGGCGGCTTCTGCTGTCCCCGACCTTTCGAGATCCGCCCGGCACCCATAGCTTTCTATTGGGCATGCGTCGGATCTCGGAAGGTCGGGGACAGCAGAAGCCGCCCAGCGAAGTTAATATTGATGAGCTGGGCGGTGCGTCAAAGCAGCGGTTGGGCTGATGCTGGCTGGGCGCAAGTGGAGCTGAAACCCCGCCCCTTGGGCAGAAAGAAAAGCGATTACTTCAGGTTATAAAACATGAGTTTACTGTATTCATAATGTGCACACGGGTTATACTTATATGTTTTTAATGCACATTAGAAGACCTATGCATGCATATGTACAGTTAATTATGGTTATTGAGCCTGTCAGTGTCCCTTTAAGGCGTTATAGAATGATATCTATAAAAGCAATGTGGACACCCCAATGCTTTTTCATCCCAATTAGTGAATCAAAACATAATAAAATGTCTTATCTATTAACTAAGGGGGCACTGTTCAATTATTACTTGCTCTCCCTATACTCTCCCTATATTGTGTAAAAAGTCTCTACTATCTCCCTACACTGTCCCTGCACTGTTCCTGCACACTCCCCATTGAATCTTTTAAAATTGATGGCTTTCTTAATTAGTGTCCCTAGCACTTGTCACATCTCTCCCTATGCTCAGCTCACAGTGAAATGGCAGAGACCGTACAGGATGACGCTTTTAAAGGGCTGTGACATGACGGGGGATGGCTAGCTGCAGATTGGCTGTCTGCAAGGCATTATGGGTGATGTCACACTTAAGTTTGTAACACATATAGCCAGCTTTATATGAAAAAATCCATTTGTTACCACAAAGCACCAGGAAATTTGGATTCAGTGCAAATTTAATTTTTCTTAAACTTCAGATTATATTCCACTTTGGATGCTTTGATTTACTCAATACTATAGATGACTGAATCAATTCTGTTGAATCAGAATTTGACTTGACTTTTTGGAAAAATTCTTATTGTATAAAATTTTTGAAGACTGCAAGAGAAAGGTCATCCACAGCTTTTCAGGGCAATTGAAGCACTTTTAATTCAACTTGAATTGATTTGAGCTTGAATTGCTCGAATTGAACAGAAATTACTTGTACAGAAATTTGTGCATCTCTAGTTATGACTGGTAAAATTAGTGTGGCTAACTGTACAAGTGAGGAAGATCTTTTTTTCTTATTTGATTTTACTCAGAGTAAAATGTCTTTGCTAATTTCTTTCTTGGACATTAATTTCCTTTCAACCTTCAAACCTTGTTTAATTTATTAACCAATCACAGTAGATAGTAAGGCAAATAGACTTGTTATTAGTAGACCTGCTGTCTTGCCTTCTGACACTTACTTGCTTTGCCTTAGATTGCAACATTTTCAAAATCTCTTACATCAATCATCTATAACATTTAGAGCCTAGAGGATATACAGTGCAGTTTCCAATTAGAGCACTAAAGTAGTATAGCAAACTACAGCACAACCCTAAACCTTGTTAATGAATGCAATTTAGAGTTCTTGTGAAGCAAGGTCAAACTACTTACATTGATGTGTCTTTCTATACAAGCTCTTCAAATATGCTTTTAGCAAATGGTGTGCAGAAGGAGTTTTAGAAAATTGCACCAGCTCTGGTATATGACCACAACTGAATAACCTCTATAATTAGATATTTCATATTAACACGATCAGTCATAGTCAAAATGACAGAAGGCACATATAAGTGCCAGACCTAAGTTTTTATTAAACTATATCAAAGTTTTTAATATCATGACTTTACCAAACTCTCTTAAAATTATGTATATTAGAAGGAATGTGTCATCTGTTTTATATTGCCCTATCTGAAGACAATGAAAGTTAGTGATGGGGGCCCTAAATGAAATGCTGGCCCATTTACTTATTCTGACAGTCATTTTCTTAATATCCTATTGAGTAGCTCCAGTGCAAGCTGACCACTGGACACAAGCTTGGTTCTCCTCGTATTTATGAGCTTCTGCCTTTCCTTGCTCCCTTCCTTCACTGATTAGAATTTTTCTCCCTATACATAGCATAAGAGGAGGCCAATCAATTGCGGGGAGGTTGGAGAAGCCACAGCTAATGAATAGGAAGCCCTACTGCATCCTCAAACTGCGGTCCTCCAGCTGTTGTAAAACTACAACTCCCATAATGCCCTGCTGTAGGCTGATACCTGTAGGCTGTTCGGCAGGCTGGGAGTTGTAGTTTTGCAACAGCTGGAGGGCCGCAGTTTGAGGATGCCTGCCCTAGTGCTTGGTTCATGCTCGAGTTCCTCAGAGGCAGTTTAACAAAATGACTGGATAAAAAAAAATATATATATATGTGAGCCATGTTTGCAATTAGTTTCTGTCACCATTACTCAGTGCTTTACAGATATATATCTTCACATGCTGTCCCCAATGGAGCTCACAATCTGCTCCTGTGTTTATTCCCATTTAAGACTAATTTCATCTCTTAGCAGAAAAGGACCAGAAAATAATTAACCTTTACTTTAGACATTGTTCAGAAGAGAAAAGACAAGTAATGCCAAGTTCACACTTCAGTTATTTGATGAGTGAAGCGAATCGGAGTTAACTAAGTGGAATTTGATCCGAATTTCCTGGCAATTCGTGGTTGGCAGCGCATTTTTTTCTAAAATGGCTGCTGCACATGCTACAAAGTTAAAGTAAGAAGGCTAGGAAGGAGGGATGACCCATAATGCCGTGCAGCCAGCCAATAAGCAGATAGCCAGCCTCTGTGATGTCACAGCCCTATAAAAAGCCTCATCCTGCCCGGTGAGCAGGGAGACACAGACAGGTGCTACGAACAGTGATTAGGAAGGACTTTCTTTACAAAATATTACTTTTGAACAGTTCAGAGACAGCTTAGTGATAGTTTAGGGATATAATAGGGAGACTTTATCCACACTATTGGGAGAGTGCAAGGGCCGATTGAACAGTGTAACGCTTGGCTAACAGAGAAGCCCTTCTATTACACCTTGCTGCACTAATTGGGGTTAAAAATCGCTCTAAGGCCGAATGCACACAGCCGTGTTCTGTGGCCGAGAGCGGTCCGTGGTATGCCGGGCTGGATTCCTGCTGACAGCAGGAGCGCACAGCGTCATTGGTTGCTATGACGCCGTGCGCTTCATGCCGCCACTGCTATACAGTAATACACTAGTCAGCAGGAATCCAGCCCGGCATACCACGGACCGCTCTCGGCCGCTGAACACGGCAGTGTGCAATCGGCCTAATACTGATGATTTTAGATTGTTCAGTCTTTTATACATAAGTAAATCTGTTAATCCATCATTCTGCAATTGGGGTAAAATAGCGGGCTGATACTATGGATTTTGGGGGGTTACACATTCTTTATACATAGTAATTGGGGTGAAATTGCAGTCTGATACTACTGATTTTGGAGGGTTCACGTTCTTTCATACATAAATAAATCCGTTAATCCTAGATTCTGTAGTTGGGGTGAAATAGCGGTCGGATACTACTGATTTTAGGTAGTTCACGCTCTTTTATACATAAGTAAATCCATTTATCCTGTGTCCTATGTATGAAAGAATGTGAAACCCCAGAATCAGTAATATCAAGCTGATATTTCACCCCAATTACTGATTCTGGGGTTCCACATTCTTTTATTCATACTGTAAGTAAATCCATTAATTTTTCATTCTGTAATTGGGGTGAAAGTGTACCCTGACACTACTGCTATTTTACACTTACAGTTACTGGTACAGCACAGTATGTCTGACAGACAGGTGCCAGGGCCTTCCAAGAAAACAAGCTATTGGCAAAAATGTTTCTGGAGGCAGCAGAGGAAGCAGCAGAAGAAGGGGTAGTAGCAGCAATCACAGTGACAGGCCACAGCTGCCAGTGTCATCCAAGGGCTCATGCACAAAAACTAATTTCTTTGCTGTGTCTGTTCCGGGGTTTTTTGTGGCCCGTATGCGGAACCGTTCACTTCCATGGGTCCACAAAAAAACTGAAATAACTCTGTTTGCATTTTGTTTCTGTATGTCCACATGGCCATTCCACAAAAAAGAGAACATGTCCTATCCTTGTCCATTTTGCGGACAAGAATAGGCATTGTTACAATGGATCTGCAAAAAAAATGGATGCATGACAAAATGTCACACAGACGTCATCCATATTTTTTGCGGATCTGTGTTTTGCAGACCGCAAAATACATACGGTGTGCCTGAACCCTAAGAGTGAGTGTCTCTGACAAATTAATTCAGATCGAAACAAATTTTTGAAAACTTCTCTCATCTCTAGTTATTACCATCAGTTATTGTGAGCCAAAACCTGTAGTGAAGCCTACTGTGTTAGTGATCCGAAGCTGATTTTGACTCCCAATAAATGATGGAAATAACTGATCAAATAACTGAAAAGTGAACTTGGCCTAAGAGGTAGTGAAACTATAATCATGGATACAGTTAGGTCCATATATATTTGGACAGATACAACATATTTCAATTTTTTTGTTCTGTCCATTACCACAATGGATTTTGAACAAACCAATTCAGATGCAGTTGAAGTTCAGACTTTCAGCTTTAATTCAAAGAGGTGAACAAAATGATTGCATAAAAATGTGAGGAACTAAAGCATTTTTTAAACTCAATCCCTTCATTTCAGGGGCTCAAGGGCTGCATTTGACTGGATTTGAGCACATAGTATGTCTTTGAAAACCTGAGAATTCATCTGGCTGTTTCTATCCTGTGTCACATCATCAATAAACAGTAGTGACCCAGTGCCACTGGCAGCCATGCATGCCCAAGCCATAAAACTGCCTTCACCGTGTTCTACAGATGATGTGGTATGCTTTCGATCATGAGCTGTACCATGCTATACTTTTTTCTTTCCATCATTCCGGTAGAGGTTGATCTTGGTTTCATCTGTCCAAAGAATGTTCTTCCAGATGTGTGCTGTTTTTGTGCATAAAGACTTAGCCGCCCTAGTCCGGCCACTTCAAGCAGCAATGGTGGCGGTGGAGAGCAGAGTGGATCATATTGAGTCCAAGATGGGGGATTCTGCGGCATCGCACAACCAGCTCATTGATGCCCACAATGATTTATCTGAAGAAATAGACCGGCTTAAAGCTAAAATGGTGGA
Source organism: Bufo gargarizans (assembly GCF_014858855.1). Lineage (NCBI taxonomy): Eukaryota > Metazoa > Chordata > Amphibia > Anura > Bufonidae > Bufo > Bufo gargarizans. The sequence continues at coordinate 414,493,519 of NC_058083.1, forward strand.
CCTGGAGGACAGGTCACGCCAGAATAATCTTAAGTTCTGAGGGGTCCCTGAGGACATAGCGCCTAAGGATTTAACCCCTTATCTACAGAGCCTCATGACAGCCCTGATTCCAGATCTCTCTCCCCATGATCTTACCTTGGATAGAGCTCACAGAGTGATGAGGCCAAAGCACCTTCCCAGCACGTCGCCGAGAGATGTCCTGGTGCGGGTCCATTTCTTCCATATGAAAGAAGCCATTCTAGCAGCATCCAGGAAGCTAGGCACACTGCCTTCTCCATACAGTCAAATCAAGATCTTTGCAGATTTGTCAGCCATTACTCTTCAACAGCGGAGATCCCTTAGTGCCTTTACTTCCACTCTACGGCACAATACCATTCCATACAGGTGGGGGTTCCCAACCAAAGTCTTGATACATCACCAGGGAGCCGTCCACGTCGTCACCTCCTTAGAATCCGGGAAGAAGCTTCTGGACTCTTGGAACATCCTGATGGAGGTCCCGGACCAAGGACACAGCTCATCGGCTCCCCTGGACTCTGGTTGGCAACTAGTATCCCAGAAGAGGAAATCCCTCCGCTGACAGGTGATCATGGTTCCACAGATGCACTATTGGTCATGGTAGTGCTGTGTAGTCCTTCCCGGCCAGGAGCCGTGATATTTGCCCTAACGAATGGTTTGCGGCAACTTATGCCGTGTTTTTGTTCGTCTCCTTACGGTTTTGATTTTGAATTTGTTATCTGAGTTATGCAGATTTGATTTTTCTTGTATGTCCTGTTACTCAGTACACTCACATGATGGGGTGTTAATAGGCTCTACTGCTACGAGATACCCTTACTTGCAATGCTACATATCTTATTGGTATGTTATGCCTACACAGCATGTTCTTCTTCCAACATGGTCTTTAAAGTGATTGCCATCAACACTAAGGGCTTGAACAGCTCGTTTAAGAGGTCTATGCTGTGGAGGGAGGCAAGAGCTTTGGGAGGAGATATCAACTGCGCAACTGAGACACACCTGTTGAAAGACGATGCCCATATACTCAAAAATACTCAACCCCCATATTTTCCACTCCCATTTAAAAAAAAAACAGAGGGGTGTGCAATCAAGGATTCAGTTGTGTTTCAGTTGTCCAGATCTATAGAAGATCAGAATGGCTGATATATTATCCTGATAGCGTCCATAAATAATGTGACATACACAATGGTATTTGCATATGTTCCTAACAAGCACCAATTGCACTTTTTACGTAAATTAATGAACAAGGTGAACGCAGTGAAGGAAGGCTTGGTCCTCTGGGGAGGAGACTTTAACTCTATATCAGATCCTCATTTGGATTCCACATCCAAGACCAGAGCTCACCCTCAGAGTCTCAACCAAATTTTACTGAGGGAGGACCTTTATAATATTTGGAGGCTTCATCATGATAGAGAAAGAGACTATTCATTCTTCTCGAATGCCCACAAAACCTACTCCAGAATAGATATTTTCCTAGTAGATCGTCACCTCCTACGAAACGCCACACACTCCTCCATAGAATTAATCACATGGTCTGACCATGCGCCCATCACTTTGACTATTAGTGAAACCACCAATAGACCCCCTTACTCCCCATGGCGCAATAACACATTCCTGTTGGAACACCCTAAATATAAATTAACACTGCTTGAGGGACTGGAATAATTCTTCCGTATTAATGATGGGTCTGTATCAAACCCCTTCTCCCTGTGGAATGCCCACAAAGCATTCATGCGGGGACTATTTATAAAGGCTGGATATAGGGCGAAAAAGATAGAGAAGAGCGTATCCATGCACTGACCCAACAGATTAGATCCTTAGAATCCAGCAACGAAACCAGCCCTTCCGATATTGTTGGAACCCAACTGCAGAACCTGCGCCTCCAACTAAAAGAATATCTCCTCTATAAATGAGAAACATCTAAAAACAATATGTGCGACATATTATGCGCAAGATAACAAATCAGGAAAGTTACTAGCCCGTAGATTGAAGGAGAGATCTGCTAAGGCTAAGACCCCCTTTATTACGGTACAACAGACGGGTGGAAAGATAATGGACCCTCAGGGAATTGCAAACTCCTTCAAAAGCTTTTATGAAGCTTTATACAACTTGGAGCCGCAGGCTGACACTCCCCCTCGGACAGCAGCAGCGATAGATCAATTTTTAGGCTCTCTTGCTCTCCCTAGCCTCACCAAGACCCAACTAGAGAACATATACTCCCCTATTACGCACAGAAAATCCTTGGTGTCATTTCTAAGCTGCCCACTAACAAAGCACCCGGCCCGGATGGGTTTTCAAACGCATATTAATTTTTTTTAAAAAGGTACTCTCCCCATACTTATGCCAATTTTTCTGTCAAACTATGAACACAGGCTGGAACCAAAAAACAAAAAAATTATAGTGGCAATTTTGGAGGAGCTGCTCAACCCCTGACACAGTGGCGTGTCCTCAATTAGGGGGAGCAACCCGACCGCATGTGGACCGCAGAAATCGACTAACCCCAGCAAAATATGCATACAATGGAGGATGTTGGCGCGGTCCACATGCACCACAAGAGCAAACTACACAGAATGTAGCAATCATATGAAACACAGAGAAAGAATGCACCAAACAGATATAACACTGACTATGCTGGCAAGACACAAATGAAGATATTAAAAGCTGAGACTTTCGCCAATATATACCAGTGATGGATATATCGGAGCCCATCATGCACCACGTCACGGCTCTCAGCATGGCAAGGGGTCCTAACCGCTGCTCTAACTATGGTGTGAACACGGTCTGGGGGTGATATAATTCAGCTCGCAGCAAAGCTTCCCACAAACGCCCAGCAAGAATGCTGCGGTTGTGCAATGTGAATGAAGCCAGGCTGCAAGCCACACCCACACCAGACCATGTGATGGAGGTTACCAGGTGCAAAGGAGTGTTTGAATGCCAGGTAAAGGCAAACACACTCAAATCTAACAAGGCAGAAACCAAAAAACAAAAAAATTATAGTGGCAATTTTGGAGGAGCTGCTCAACCCCTGACACAGTGGCGTGTCCTCAATTAGTGGCGTGTCCATGCTGAGAGCCGTGACGTGGTGCATGATGGGCTCCGATATATCCATCACTGGTATATATTGGCGAAAGTCTCAGCTTTTAATATCTTCATTTGTGTCTTGCCAGCATAGTCAGTGTTATATCTGTTTGGTGCATTCTTTCTCTGTGTTTCATATGATTGCTACATTCTGTGTAGTTTGCTCTTGTGGTGCATGTGGACCGCGCCGACATCCTCCATTGTATGCATATTTTGCTGGGGTTAGTCGATTTCTGCGGTCCACATGCGGTCGGGTTGCTCCCCCTAATTGAGGACACGCCACTGTGTCAGGGGTTGAGCAGCTCCTCCAAAATTGCCACTATAATTTTTTTGTTTTTTGGTTTCTGCCTTGTTAGATTTGAGTGTGTTTGCCTTTACCTGGCCTTCAAACACTCCTTTGCACCTGGTAACCTCCATCACATGGTCTGGTGTGGGTGTGGCTTGCAGCCTGGCTTCATTCACATTGCACAACCGCAGCATTCATGCTGGGCGTTTGTGGGAAGGTTTGCTGCGAGCTGAATTATATCACCCCCAGACCGTGTTCACACCATAGTTAGAGCAGCGGTTAGGACCCCTTGCCATGCTGAGAGCCGTGACGTGGTGCATGATGGGCTCCAATATATCCATCACTGGTATATATTGGCGAAAGTCTCAGCTTTTAATATCTTCATTTGTGTCTTGCCAGCATAGTCAGTGTTATATCTGTTTGGTGCATTCTTTCTCTGTGTTTCATATGAACACAGGCTGTCTCCCCAAAGAGATGTTAAAAGCGACAATGGTTACTATACCTAAAACTGACCCTCCCGCTGATGACACAAAGAAATACCGCCCGATATCGCTCCTAAACACCGACACAAAAATATATGCGAAGATCCTGGCGAATCGTTTGGCCCCCTACATGCCAACACTTACCTATGGAGACCAAGTGGGTTTTGTGAGGGGCAGACACCTACAAGATAATTCCAGACGTACCCTAAATATATTGGACTATGTACAGAGATCGAACGTTCCCGCTCTGCTGGTCACATTAGATGCCGAGAAGGCGTTTGATCGCATTTATTGATCATTTGCCTTTGTAGTCCTATCGAAGATGGGATTCTCTGGGGCCAGCCTGGCGGCTATCAAAGCGTTATATACCCAGCCTAGTGCTAGGGTGTGGGTCAACGGGGCGCTTTCAGACCCATTTGACATCTCCAACGGTACCCGCCAGGGTTGCCCTCTATCCCCTTTGATATTCATTTTGACTATCGAGCCCCTAGCTCAAGCCTTGAGACAGTGCCCGGAGATAACAGGCATTAATATAGGAGACAAAGAGCACACGGTCGGCCTATATGCGGACGACATTATTTAGACATTGACAAATCCCCAGACATCTCTTACAGCCGCTATCAACATCATATATCAATTTGGAGATCTCTCCTTTTATAAACTTAATGCTGCTAAGTGACAGGCCCTTCTAATAAATATTTCCCCTGAGCGGGTAAAAACGCTTAAAAATGTTTTTGACCTGGACTGGCAAGATAGCCAGATTGACTATCATTCAAGAAGCTATATGCTTTAAATTATATCCCATTCCTAGAAATATTAGAGAAAGACCTCTGCAATCTATCCAGATACGAGATGTCTTGGGTGGGTAGAATTGCCTCGTTCCAGATGTTTATCCTTCCCAAACTATTGTTTTTATTTAAAACATTACCTATTACTCCAACTGACAGTTTCTTTAGAAAATGTACCTCGCTGATTAATAAGCTAGTTTGGAAGGGACACAAGCCTAGGATTGCAACTGCGATAATGCAGAGAGACAGACGTCGAGGGGGTCTAGGCCTCCCACATATAGAGTACAGACCAAAAGTTTGGACACACCTTCTCATTCAAAGAGTTTTCTTTATTTTCATGACTATGAAAATTGTAGATTCACACTGAAGATTGTAGATTCACTATGAATTAACACATGTGGAATTATATACATAGCAAAAAAGTGTGAAACAACTGAAAATATGTCATATTCTAGGTTCATCAAAGTATCCACCTTTTGCTTTGAATACTGCTTTGCACACTCTTGGCCTTCTCTTGATGAGCTTCAAGAGGTAGTCACCTGAAATGGTTTTCACTTCACAGGTGTGCCCTGTCAGGTTTAATAAGTGGGATTTCTTGCCTTATAAATGGGGTTGGGACCATCAGTTGCGTTGTGGAGAAGTCAGGTGGATACACAGCTGATAGTCCTACTGAATAGACTGTTAGAATTTGTATTATGGCAAAAAAAAAGCAGCTAAGTAAAGAAAAACTAGTGGCCATCATTACTTTAAGAAATGAAGGTCAGTCAGTCCGAAAAATTGGGAAAACTTGTGTCCCCAAGTGCAGTCACAAAAACCATCAAGCGCTACAAAGAAACTGGCTCACATGCGGACCGCCCCAGGAAAGGAAGACCAAGAGTCACCTCTGCTGCAGAGGATAAGTTCATCCGAGTCACCAGCCTCAGAAATCGCAGGTTAACAGCAGCTCAGATTAGAGACCAGGTCAATGCCACACAGAGTTCTAGCAGCAGACACATCTCTAGAATAACTGTTAAGAGGAGACTGTGTGAATCAGGCATTTGTGGTAGAATATCTGCTAGGAAACCACTGCTAAGGACAGGCAACAAGCAGAAGAGACTTGCTTGGGCTAAAGAACACAAGGAATGGACATTAGACCAGTGGAAATCTGTGCTTTGGTCTGATGAGTCCAAATTTGAGATCTTTGGTTTCAACCACCGTGTCTTTGTGCAACGCAGAAAAGGGGAACGGATGGACTCTACATGCCTGGTTCCCACCGTGAAGCATGGAGGAGGAGGTGTGATGGTGTGGGGGTGCTTTGCTGGTGACACTGCTGGGGATTTATTCAAAATTGAAGGCATACTTAACCAGCATGGCTACCACAGCATCTTGCAGCGGCATGCTATTCCATCCGGTTTGCGTTTAGTTGGACCATCATTTATTTTTCAACAGGACAATGACCCCAAACACACCTCCAGGCTGTGTAAGGGCTATTTGACCATGAAGGAGAGTGATGGGGTGCTGCGCCAGATGACCTGGCCTCCACAGTCACCGGACCTGAACCCAGTCAAGATGGTTTGGGATGAACTGGACCGCAGAGTGAAGGCAAAAGGGCCAACAAGTGCTAAGCATCTCTGGGAACTCCTTCAATACTGTTGGAAGACCATTTCAGGTGACTACCTCTTGAAGCTCATCAAGAGAATGCCAAGAGTGTGCAAAGCAGTAATCAAAGCAAAAGGTGGCTACTTTGAAGAACCTAGAATATGACATATTTTCAGTTGTTTCACACTTTTTTGTTATGTATATAATTCCACATGTGTTAATTCATAGTTTTGATGCTTTCAGTGTGAATCTACATGAAAATAAAGAAAACTCTTTGAATGAGAAGGTGTGTCCAAACTTTTGGTCTGTACTGTATATGAATACTTTTTAGCCTCACAAATCTCCCAGCTGAGAGAGTGGTAGATGGACAACCAATCCAAACAGTGGGTATAAATGGAAGCAACTTTATCCTCGGTTGGTAGCCTTAGGTCTCTTCTGTTGGCGGCTCTCCATCCATCATTCCACCGACCCTCCCCATCTTCAACACTAGTATCCATGGCATTAGGAATCTGGTCCCAATTCCATAAATTGTGTTCTCCGGTATCTGGACCCTTCCCACCTTCGACTCCAATAACGGTACTTAACCATCTAATCCCCATGATTTCGATCTCATCCTGGGTGATAAATGGATTGGATCTCCTCTCAAAGCTATTTACATCTGACACCCTATGTTCCTTTGAGTTCCTGCACAAGGAGTTCCAGATACCAAACACGGATTTCTATAAATACTTGTGCATTAGGCACTTTCTTACAGCTAATGCTCCCTTCACGCTTCTGTGTAACCAGGAAGCATTCAAAATCTGGTCACTAGCTCCCCCACATTACACACGCTTCCGTCCCCTATACATTATGCTCATGGATAAAGGGTCCTTTACTAAGAAGACCTCTCTACATACCTGGGAGAAAGACCTGGGACTATCGTTCTTGAATGAACAGTGGTCTTCAGCATTTGCCTTTATCTCCAAAAACCTTAGATGCGCTTTACATTATAAATCTCTGATGAAAACAACGTTGAGATGGTATTATACCCCTGATCGCCTATGCCATATCTTCCCAGGATCCTCATACCTTTGTTAGAGGGGTTGTGGCCAGAGAGGCACATTATATCATATTCTATGGTCCTGTCCATTGTTGCAGGGTATTTGGGGATCTACTTTCTCCCTTGCTTCGGATCTGTTGGGTAGCCAGCTCTCACCGACTCCCGAACTGGCCCTCCTCTACATTGATCTGAATAAAATGCCAAGTGGCGTCAGGGTGGTCTTGGGGCACCTCCTCCTATCTACCAAATTGGCTATCACCCAAAACTGGAAAACCCTGACTATCCCTAGCTTTACGGATATTACTCGCAAACTTAATTCCACTTACATACAAGAGAAGATGTGGGCGAGGGCTGGCTGTTCATCCGCAGCGTTTGAGAGGGAGTGGATTTCCTGGAGTTCCTCCCCGCTTGCATTGTAATCCTCCTACTGACCTTGCTCTGTCTGTTCAATTTAGACCCGATACATAGGGTATTATATATGTATACACCTATCCCATGTATGTACTGAACGCTTTTCGTTTTTTTGTTTATTATTTGTCTGTGTTTCGACTAAGTAATGATGTACCGCTATACGATTCAGTTGGCGCTTTCAATGTGTCCTGTCTAAAAGTGTCCTGTCTGACCCAGGAAGAAGTACAACAGCGACTTAAAAAGATTAAAATAGACAAATCGCCAGGACCGGATGGCATACACCCCCGTATTCTAAGGGAATTAAGTAATGTCATAGCCAGACCCTTATTTCTGATATTTGCAGATTCTATATTGACAGGGAATGTCCCACAGGATTGGCGCATGGCAAATGTGGTGCCAATATTCAAAAAGGGTCCAAAAACAGAGCCTGGAAACTATAGGCCGGTAAGTTTAACATCTGTTGTGGGTAAACTGTTTGAAGGTTTTCTGAGAGATGCTATGTTAGAGCATCTTAACGGAAATAAGCAAATAACGCCATATCAGCATGGCTTCGTGAGGGATCGGTCATGTCAAACTAATTTAATCAGTTTCTATGAGGAGGTAAGTTCTAGACCTGACAGCGGCGAATCAATGGATGTCGTGTATCTGGACTTCTCCAAAGCATTTGACACTGTACCACATAAAAGGTTAGTATATAAAATGAGAATGCTCGGACTGGGAGAAAACGTCTGTAAGTGGGCAAGTAACTTGCTCAATTATAGAAAACAGAGGGTGGTTATTAATGGTACATACTCAGATTGGGTCACTGTCACTAGTGGGGTACCTCAGGGGTCAGTATTGGGCCCTATTCTCTTCAATATATTTATTAATGATCTTGTAGAAGGCTTGCAAAGTAAAATATCAATTTTCGCAGATGACACTAAACTGTGTAAAGTAATTAACACTGAAGAGGACAGTATACTACTACAGAGCGATCTGGATAGATTGGAGGCTTGGGCAGATAAGTGGCAGATGAGGTTTAACACTGACAAATGTAAAATGATGCACATGGGAAGGAATAATGCAAGTCACCCGTACTTAATAAATGGTAAAACACTCGGTAACACTGACATGGAAAAGGATCTAGGAATTTTAATAAACAGCAAACTAAGCTGCAAAAACAGTGTCAGGCAGCTGCTGCCAAGGCCAATAAGATAATAGGTTGCATCAAAAGGGGCATAGATGCCCGTGATGAGAACATAGTCCTACCACTTTACAAATCATTAGTCAGACCACACATGGAGTACTGTGTACAGTTCTGGGCTCCTGTGAACAAGGCAGACATAGCAGAGCTGGAGAGGGTCCAGAGGAGGGCAACTAAAGTAATAACTGAAAAGGGTGGACTACAGTACCCTGAAAGATCATCAAAATTAGGGTTATTCACTTTAGAAAAAAGACGACTGAGAGGAGATCTAATTAATATGTATAAATATATCAGGGGTCAGTACAGAGATCTATCCCATCATCTATTTATCCCCAGGACTGTGACTGTGACGAGGGGACATCCTCTGCGTCTGGAGGAAAGAAGGTTTGTACACAAACATAGAAGAGGATTCTTTACGGTAAGAGCAGTGAGACTATGGAACTCTCTGCCTGAGGAGGTGGTGATGGTGAGTACAATAAAAGAATTCAAGAGGGGCCTGGATGTATTTCTGGAGTGTAATAATATTACAGGCTATAGCTACTAGAGAGATATCGTTGATCCAGGGATTTATTCTGATTGCCTGATTGGAGTCGGGAAGGAATTTTTATTCCCCTAAAGTGAGGAAAATTGGCTTCTACCTCACAGGGTTTTTTTTGCCTTCCTCTGGATCAACTTGCAGGATGACAGGCCGAACTGGATGGACAAATGTCTTTTTTCGGCCTTATGTACTATGTTATGTACTATGTAATGTGGCTATGTGAAGTGCTGACTTTGTAACTGTTCATTGATGATCGTTAATATATCTAAAGTCAATAAAAACATATTGATTCAAAATGATTTATTTGATTAAAAAAATATATATATGAAGGATTTGCTCACACCTGCCCATGAAACAGCCTTTTGGTCCCTTTAAAAACAGGGTGCCACATGTAAAGGAGCTGAAACTCCTAAACCCTTTATCCAATTTTAATGTGGCTACCCTCAAATGAAAGCTAAATGTCTGGGCTTTATGTCCATGTCCATTATATAACTATAACTTGAATATGTTTTAATAAACTGGTAATAAAAACAAAATTTGTGTCAGTGTCCAAATATATATGGACCTAACTGTATAAAATCAAATACAATGGAAGTATATTAGTGCAAGCCCAATATGTTATAGATAGAAGGAACTGAAGAGAGCTTGTTTCTGAGCAAATATGAATGAAGGGCCAAAAAGAAATGAAGCAGCAGGACGAGACAGTGGGTTGGGAGGGGACTCCAAAATTCTTGCTTGAAAAAGTTGCAAAATGGGGCTTTAAGAATAGAGCATTTTAGGCTTATTTGCATAAAACTTTGTGACATTTTGTATATTTACACCACAGTTTTAAAATGTGGGGATTGTTAGCTTGTCAAACTGATTTAATCCAGATTTAATAACTGTGGTTTTAAAAAAAAAAAGTCACCACCAATGGCTAGCATAGAAGGTGAAGTAGCATCTCAGGACTGTATATAAAAACACAAGAATAAGAAAAAAAAAATGCAAGCATTGTAGATGAGATAATTTTTCAAACACTGATGCATGTTATAAAAGTAAGAACGTAACTTGTATTTTGCCAGTTTAGTTTACATTAACTCCTTACCAACCACCCAACATCTTTTGACAGTGAGTGTTGCTGGTCAGTAATCTGCAGCAAACATCTTTTGATGTCACTGCATTAATGCCTTTTGTCCCGCAATCTTGCAGGAGTAAAGGCTGTATTAAACCGGATTAGCAGGCGATTGTCAGGGATGGAAGCGTTCATTCACAGCAATCACCTGCTCATTAGTGGAGGAGACCACTGCTATTACATGCATTGATCTCCTCCACAGTATACAATAGGGAGGAGTCCCCGACTCCCCATACTGATCACTGTTTGCCGGCAGCAATGATTTTTTAAACCCGCTGAAAGATTCCAATTAATCGGGTATTTGGCCACGGTATTCCAATGCCAGATTGTCACTAATGATTGTTACCACGAACGCTCATTAGCGATGATTTGGCAGACTGTCTGTCTACATATCACAGGCTTAAAGAGGACCATCACCGCTCCTGACATGCCGAATTTAATAGCTTCATGCATTCCCCATGTAATAACAATTCTGGAGCATCTATACTTATGACTCTATGTTGTGCCATTCCTGTATTATTTATTCTAGAAGTTATGAATGAATTGCTAGCAGTCTGCAGTAAGGGTACAGCGGGGAGGTAACCAGTGTGTACCTGCACAGAATCAATCTATCCAGTCAGTGCTGCCATTTTCAGACTGTGCAGGTACACCCCCCAACTGGTTACCTCACCTCTGTACCCTTAATGCAGACTGCTAGCAATTCATTCATAACATCTAGTAAAAATAATAAAGTAATAAAGGAATGGCACAACATGAAGTTATACGAATAGATGCTCCAGAATTGTTATTACATGGGGAATGCATGACGCTATTATAACAGGTATGTCAGGAGTGGTGATAGTCCTCTTAAAGTCAAGACCCAGAGGAAAATACAGAACTAGTCTTATAAGTGCTTCTGGGTTCTCTTCTGCATTCTTTATAGCCCTTAATAAGAGCTATAGAAATTCAGGAAGCACCAATGCCACTGCTTCGGTTTGAGTGTCCCAGCATAGCCAAGCCACTGGGTGTAAGCAGCTCCAGATCAGCTCTCCCAGTGACTGTAGTCACCATAGGGGATGCTTGCACCTATAACTGAGGCTCCTATGGATGACCTGTTCACAGTGGAAAGCTGCAAAAACATGACTTTTTATTTATTTATGTGTAAATATCCCAAGAGGTTTTATATGACCCATGCCAATCTGGACCATTCCAATAGACACCCCTTTTCCACCTGAGATTATAGATTTTAGGTATCAAAACAACCTACCAACCCAAGAAATACTTTAATAATTTATTTTGGATAATAAAGATATATAATCTGACAAAAGTAGCAATTGGTGGGGATCTCCGATCAAAACATGTCAGGTGTTTAAGAAAATGACAGGTAGTAGTTTATTTTTTTAATCCATTAATGACTTAAGGACTTAAAAGTTTCTGGTCATTAGGGCCTTTTTTTGTGATTTAGCGCATATGGGGTGGGGGCGAATTTATCAGTTCAGTTTTGAAAATTGTGCATGGTAAGCTATGTTAATGAGTTTCAGTCCAGATTTATCACAGAGACTGTAAAAAAAAAAAAAAATGTCAAAAAAGGGGGATGGTGTAGGAAAACTGGAGTAGCATTTCTAGACAGAAGTGTTAGGTTTAAAGATGCACCAGATTTAGCAAACATATGACAGTTTATTTAATTTTGTGGAAAGTACTCCAGCGCAGACTCAAGGAAAACTGACTTCAAATAGTATTGTCATTGTTAGAGACTAGACTTTGAGCCCATTACAATAACGGTTGCAAGAACATTAGTGCATAAACATTAGTAGGAACAGTCTATATTAACCCTTTCATGACCAAGAGTCATTGATGCCCCAGTGTCCAGGTCAAAATTTACAAATCTGACATGCGTCACTTGTGGTAATAATTTTGGAACACTTTTACTTATCCAAGCCATTCTGAGATTGTTTTCTCGTGACACATTGTACTTCATGATAGTCATAAATTTGAGTCAATATAGCTTACCTTTATTTATGAAAAAATCAAAAATTTACCAAAAATGTAGAAAAATTCACAATTTTCCAAATTTCTATTTATCTGCTTCTAAGTGATACCTAATAAAATATGTATTACTTAACATTCCCCATATGTCTGCATTATGTTGGCATCATTTTGGAAATGTTATTTTATCTTTTTAGGATGTTAGAAGAAGTTTAGAAGCAATTCTTAAAATTTTTAAGAAAATTTCCAAAACCCACTTTTTAAGGACCAATTCAGGTCTGAAGTCACTTTGTGGGGCCTACATAGTTGATACCCCCATAAATGATCCCATTGTAGAAACTACACCACTCAAGTTACTCAAAACTGATTTTACAAACTTTGTTAACTTAGGTGTTCCACAAGAATTAAAGGAAAATGGAGAAGAATTTTCTAAATTTCACTTTTTGGGCAGATTTTCCATTTTATTAAATTTTTTTCTTTAACACATTGAGGGTTAACAGCCAAACAATACTCAATATTTATTACCCTGATTCCGCGGTTTACAGAAACACCCCACATGTGGTCGTAAACTGATGTAAGAGCACACGGCAGGGCACAGAAGAAAAGGAAGGCAGATTTTGCTGGAATGGCTTTAGATGCCATGTCCCATTTAAAGCCCCCTGACGCACCCATACAGTAGAAACTCCCAAAAAGTGACCCTGTTTTGGAAACTAGGGGATAAGGTGCCAGTTTTATTGGTATTATTTTGGGGTACATATTATTTTTAATTGCTCTATATTACATTTTTTGTGAGGCAAGGTAACCGAAAAATGGCTGTTTTGGCACTGTTTTGTTTTGTTTTTTTACAAGATTCATCTGACAGGGTAGATCATGTGCTATTTTTATAGAACAGTTTGTTCCGGACGTAATGATATCAAATATGTCTACTTTCTTTGTTTGTTTAAGTTTTACATAATAAAGCATTTTTGAAAAATAAATTATATTTTTGTGTGTCCATTTTCTGAACGCCATATGTTTTTTTTTATTTTTCTGCCGATCGTCTTGTGCAGGGGCTCGTTTTTTGAAGAATGTGTTGAGGTTTTTATTGGTACCATTTTTGGGTACATAGGATTTTTTTATCATTCATTATTTCACTTTATGGGGCAAGGTGACCAAAAAATTGTCTGTTTTGGAACAGTTTTCATATTATTATTTTTTACAGCGTTCATCTGAGGAGTTAGGTCATGTGACAGTTTTATAGAGCAGATCGTTACGGATGTGGCAATACCTAATATGTATACTTTTTCTTATTTATTTAAGTTTTACACAATAATAGCATTTCTGAAACAAAAAAATTATATGTTTTAGTGTCTCCATAGTCTGAGAGCCACAGCTTTTTTTATTTTTTGGGCGATTGTCTTAAATAGGGTATAATTTTTAGCGGGATGAGGTGACGGTTTTATTGGTTTTATTTATTTTGTTTGATATACACCTTTTTGATCAGTTGGTGTTTCACTTTTTGTGATGTAAGGTGACAAAAATTGCTTTTTTTTACAGTTTTTATTTTATTTATTTTATGGTGTTTATCGGACGGGGTCTATCATGTGATATATTTATAAAGACAGTCATTACGGACGCGGTAACATCTAATATGTGTATTTAATTATTTTTTTTTATAGGAAAAGGCAATTTTTTAATTTTTTATTTACATTTTTATTTTATTTTTTAATTTTACTTTTATTATTTTCAATTTATTTTTTCATCAAGTCCCTCTTGGATCTTGAAGATCCAGTGGGGCTGATGGCTGTACTATACTTTGCAATGCTCTTATAATACTATCAGATGTCCTGTAGGTGGCAACAGCGGACGCAATGGCAACCATCGGGCGCTGCCATCACAGCGCGGCAGCCCCGATGGTGGAGAGAGGGAGCCCCCTCCCTTTATTAACCCAATGGATGCCGCTGCCGCGGCATCTTAGGGGTTACAGCAGAGTGTTAGTATAGAGCCGCCGCCATCAAATACAGCAGGGGGACCGAACAGCATCGGGGGCAGCGCTGGAAAGGGAGAGGGGAAAGCCAGCATTGAGGGAGGCAGCACAAATGGGGGCAGGAGGAATGTATGGGGCGGGGAGGGGTGGACCGCATCAGGGTAGGCTGCATGAATGTGGATGGGAGTGGGGGGAACTGCATAAGGGGCAGGCGGGGACAAGGGGGGGCTTGGAAGCACACAGATCAGGGGCATGAGGACACTACCTGATTTCAGGCTCCGATCTGCAGAGTGCAGATCAGAGCCTGAAACTGGCATTTTAACACTGCCGCAATCCGATTGATTAGTCTGCACAGACTAACTAATTGGATCGATTGTCGGCAAGGGACCACTCAGATTGGTTCCTTGCCAGCATTATTGCACTGTATGCTGTCCGTATATAAACGTATTTCAGTCGTGAAGGAGTTAAATGGCACTGGCACTGATTGGTGGCTGAGACTGCTGGCACTGACTGGTGGCTGAGAGTGGTGGCTGTGGCTGGTGGCCGAGACTGTTGGCTATGGCTGATACTGCTGGCACTGTGACAGGTGGCTGTGGCTGGTGGCACTGACTGATGGTTGAGACAGCTGGCACTGACTTGGTGGCACTGACTGGTGGTGCTGAGACTGCTGGCACTGACTGGTGGCTGAGACTGCTGGCACTGTGACTGGTTGTTGGTGGCACTGACTAATGACTGAATCGGCTGGCACTGACTGGTGGATGAGACTGCTGGCACTGTGACTGGTGGTGGTGAGACTGCTGGCAGTGACTGGTGGCTGAGACTGCTGGCAGCGGCTGCTGTTTGTGGCTGAGAGTGCTGGGACTGTGCATGATGCACGAACAGCAATGGCAGCGCTCCGACATGGAGAGCACGCCATTAACTGCGAGTGTCGGCGGTGATTGGCCGGCGCGCATGTATGGGAGGTGCAGGCGGTGTGCAGAGAGCCGTGTGATGATTGGTTAGTGCACTGGGCGCCCTGGTGTGGGTGTCGCGGTTGCATGTGGTGCGGAGGTGATTGGGCAGGGCGCTGGTGTGTGCGGTGCAGTCATCGTGAGGAGCGCCATGTACTGACTGGATGGCGCTCTGCGCATGCGCAGTTCAGTTATCGGCACATATGCACGGACATGCAGCCCTGAGCACGCAAACAGGGCTTTTATTATACTAGATATACAGTCCTGATCAAAAGTTTAAGACCACTTGAAAAATTGCAAAAAATTATATTTAGCATTGCTGGATCTTAACAAGGTTCCAAGTAGAGCTTCAACATGCAACAAGAAGAAATGGGAGTGAGAAAAAACTTTTTTTTAACATTCAATTTAATGAAAACAACAAATAAACTGAAACAGGCTGTTTTTCAGCTGATCAAAAGTTTAGGACCACACCTCAAAATAAAAACTAAACCTCCCAAAACAGAAATCCAACTTCCAAACATGAACTCAGTAATGAGTAGCTCCGCCGTTATTGTTTATCACTTATCACAAAATTATTTTCGGCATGCTTGATGCAAGCGTTTCCATAAGGTAAATGGGAACATTTCTCCAAGTGGTGAAGACGGTCACACAAAGGCCATCTACTGTCTGGAACTGTTGTCCATTTTTGTAAACTTCCCTTGCCATTCATCCCCAAAGGTTCTCAATTGGATTTAGATCAGGGGAACACACAGGATGGGCCAAAAGAGTGATGATATTCTCCTGGAAGAAGTCCCTTCTTTTCAGCAACTTTTATTTTGCTGAATAGAAGGGTTCAGGGAAAGAGCATTAGAAGTGTAGGGAAAGGATAGGGAGGAATTATTCCACAGTATTGAAGCAAAACAGGGTCCAATAGGGGAGTGTACAGCCTGGTTAATAGGGACAATCCTATTATACCTTTATGCACTGAATGGGATCCATATTGCCATTATACTGCTGCTTTCAGGTTTGCAAGAGATGATACCTCTGTAATTCCAGCAAACCTTTATTGTTATTGGGGTGCAAGTGCTGTGTGATACAGCCATTAACAAGGTGTATTACTAAGAAATATTTATGTCTTATTAGCCCTTGTGAGGTGCAGTTATATGTTCTAAAGCCTTTTTTGGGTGTATTAGTGGAAAAAAATAAGGTCTTATTTGCCATTTAGTAGTGTTGCATGAGAAACAAAGAGCTTGTGTGCTCCAGTAGAACACTTTGCGATGCTCAGGTTTACTACCAAGCATCCGAGCACAATGAAAGTCAATGGGAGAACCTCAGGCACCACCTGCTCTGAAGAGGGGAGGGTGTCGGGACTCTAGTTCGGCTTAGGAGTCCCTGCTCTGACTCCATATATAGTTATATCCATATATAGAGTCAGTGCTTGGGGACACCCCAGTGTATTTAAAAAGAAGCTGTCACCTCCATAACACATTTTAAACAGACATCATTACCTTACAGTAGCCCGCAGTGTGTTCCTAATCATGTTTTTTCATTCCTCCACTGGTTGTTGTATACTTTAATCTGTTTTAATCTGTGTTTTAGCTATCCTCAGAGTCAGCTTGAAGTCAAGACGGCAGTAGCCTCCTTGCTCCAAGTCAAGCTAAGCCCGCCCCTTACCCGTCCTCCCTTCACTGTGATTGACATCCTGCTTTTAGGCTGGGATCTTCCAAGTCTCGCACATGCACGGTGCGCTCCTTGTTACTGCGCAATCCCGTCTCCTGCTCCCGCTCTCGGCCGCTTTCCTCTCTCTGCACATGCGCCAGGCTTTTCCATCGCGCACATCATGCAAAATCCTGAACACTTGCCGGAATGCAAGATCCAGCATTAATTTCCATTGAAATGCATTAATGCTGGATCCGGCCCAAAGTGTTCCGGCAAAACGGCATGCGCAGACCATTAAAACTCTGAACTGCCTGCCGGAATCTTCTGCCGCAAGTGTGAAAGTAGCATTAGTGGCAAAAAAGGGCTTATTATTAGCTGTTTTGTGGTGAAGTGAGAAAATTAAAGCCTTTTTTGGCATGTATTAGTGAAAACAAAAGTATTATTTGCGGTTCAGCAGTGCAGTTATATGTTCTAAAGCATTTTTGGGGGTGTATTAGTGCAAAGAAATAAGGGCTTATTTGCCGTTCAGCAGTGCAGTTATATGTTTTAAAGCCTTTTTTGTTTTAAAGCCTTCCATTAGTGGAAAAAATTGTTTATCAGCCGTTGTGTGATGAAGTGAGAAAATTACAGCCTTTTTTGGAGTGTATTAGTGGAAAGAAAAGTATTATTTGCCGTTCAGCGGTGAAGTTATATGCTCTAAAGCCTTTTTTGGCGTGTATAAGTTGAAAAAAATAAGGGCTTATTTGCCGTTCAGCGGTGCAATTATGTGTTCTAAAGCTTTTTTTGGGGTGTATTAGTGGAATAAAATAAGGGCTTATTAGTCGTGGTGTGGTAAAGTGAGAAAATTACAGCCTTTTATTTATTTATTTATTTGATCTAACAGTATGTCAGACAGAGAAGTGACAGACCCTTCGAGAGGTCTGAGCTCCTGGTGTTATCTAGCAGTCGTGTCTTGACCAGCAACCCAGCGGTTCTTGAATGGTTGACTCGGTCATCCACTTTGTCCCAAGTGACATAAGATGCCCCCAGCCAAGAGCCGGTGGGTTCGTCAGACACAACCGTTAGTTGGCATGGCCCTGGAGCAGGACCTGTGCCCTCACCTGTCCTCAACCTGCCTCTGTCCTTTTCTGTTCCCTCAGCCAGAGAAGTAGTGTATGCTGTGGGCTCATCTCCACTATACAGCGAGGACGAGCTACCAGAGGACAGTCAGTTGCTACTGCCCAGCCAGGAGGAGACATCCGCTGCTTCCTCCGGTAGGTGGGCAAGTAGTGATGAGGAGAGTGGCATAGGAGCTGGTTTTGCAAGCGGTCAGGCTCCTGGCTCAGAGACCGATGACGAGGACATCAGTGACGTGCAGACAGTACTCGATGATGATGTAGCCGATCGCAATTGGGAGCCGGGTGACAAGGGGCTTCATAATAATCAGGAGAAGAGAGTAGCAGATTGCGCTTGAGGCAGTGGCGGAGCCAGCAAGTAGGTAGTGTGGCCAGGAGTCAACAAGGTGGCAGCAGTGGGAGGTCGGGAGCTAAACATGCCCGGGGAAGACCACCTGCTTCGCAGGAGTCTACCTTCCTGGAAAGTAGTGGAGCAAAGGCAGGGGCATAGCTAAAGGCTCATGGGCCCTGGTGCAAGAGTTCAGCTTAGGCCAGCCTTCCCCCACCTTCCCTGCTTTATGGAAAGGGGCAGGCGTGCACCTAGCCTTTCTGCTGCTTGAGGCAAAAATTCTAACGATCCTCCCTATGCCAAATTCTCAACCTAACCCATTCCCTCCAGTCCTGCTGTTAAAGGGGTTGTCCTCTTTTTACTACTGATGACATATTCTCAAGATAGGTCAGACCGGCGGGCATCTCCCGGCACCCCCACCGATCAGCTGTTTTAAGAGAGGGCAGCGCTCAATGAGAGCTGCTTTTTCTGCTCTGTTCATTAGACCTCTAGACCCCGCAATTGGACCCCATTAGACCTCCAGACCCCCATTAGACCTCCAGACTCCCATTATACATCTCTAGATCCCCAGTCAGACCCTCAATCAGACCCCCAATCAAACCCTTCAGACCCACAATAGACTTTAGACTAGACCTCCAGACCCCCATTAGACCTCCAAACCATCTGACCTCCATTAGACCTAAGGACCCCCATTAGACCTCCAGACACCCAATCAGATCCCTATTGGACCTCTGAACCCCCAATCAGACCCCCATTAGACTTCCAGACCCCCAATCAGATCCCCATTAGACCTCCATACTCCCATTATGCATCTCTAGATCCCCAGTCAGACCCTTTAGACCCTCATTCAGACCCTTCAGATTCCCAATCATTCCCTTCAGGCCCCAAATCAGACCATTCAGGCCCCAAATCAGACCCTCAATAAGACCCTTCAGATACCTAATCAAACCCCCAATCAGGCCCCTAATCAGACCTTTTAGACCCCCAATCAGACCTAAGCTCAGACTATTAAATAAATAAACAAACTTACCTCTCCTACTCTGCCACTCCTCTCCTTGGTCAGGTTGTCTTCCCAGCTCTCATCTCTTCCCAGGGCCCTCGCTGCTGTCACCTGACCTCCTGCAGCGTCAGGTCAGAGTACGCTGTGTACGTCCTGGGCACAGGGCACAGCAGCGCGGGCCCCAGGAAGAGCGAGCAGGAGGAGGGGTAAGTACTGTACAGAGCTCACAGCACTTTTCTTCACCTCCTCCTGCAAACTATTTCTCCCCCTCCTCCTGCATCTTATTAAGGGAAATATACAGCACCACTGGCAAGGGGGGCCCTCTGGACCCCCCTGGCTTAGGGGCCCAGTCTCAACTGCAACCACTGCAACCCCTATAGTTATGGCAGTGTGCAAAGGTTCACAGAGAAAGCGACGGTAGCAGTCAGTCAGTGTGGAGCATTGGAAGTAAAATCACCTACTCGGCGGTGTGGCAGATTTTTGTTAAGCCGCTGGAGGAGGTGAACATGGCCATTCGTTGAATATGTGGACAGAAGGTGAAGTGTGGCCAGGGTGCCAATGTTGGCATCACAGCCCTGCATCAACACATGCAGCATCACCATAAAGTGGCCTGGCAGAATCGTGGATCCAATGTGGTGGTCAACCGATGCATCACCCAGCGGCATGCACCTGATTTCAAGCAGTCAAGGCTCCACCACCTCAGCTGAAGGGAGCTGTCTGTCCTTTCCATCATGTACTGGTCCTTATCCTCCTGCTCCTTGCACTCTTTCTCCTCGTCAGTCATTCCACCAGCAATCGATCACTGAAGCGATTGCCAAGAGACAACAATAAGAGTGCACTCATCCAATGGCGTAGAAGTTGAATGACTGTAGCACCTTTCAGAGAACTGATAGCTTGTGCTAAAGGTGGAGAGTCTCAAGCCGTCATTTCTTTGCCAAAAAGGCAGTACCAGCCCTGCACAAATATGTAGAACAGAAGGTGGGACAGTCCTTGAGCCTGTTGGTGCCTGCAAAGTGAACGACAGCTCCGACGTGTGGAGCTGTAACTACGGTCAAGGACAATATACAGTGTTCAAACATCACTAACCTGATCAATCACTGTTTTTGGTAGAAATGATATTTCTACATGGCAAATAATTTCCTAGCAGGTGTAGTAGAGTAATAGAAACCCAACAGTCATGACATGCATGCTGCTGATTCTCTATAATTCAATCACTTATTGAAAGGGGCATGTTCAAAATAATAGCAGCGTGGAAGAAAGCAAAAAACTACCATTCGAATGGATAGAAGAATAGCCAAAATGGCAAGGACTCAGCCAACAATCAGATACAGGAAGATCAAAGAAGGTCTAAAGTTACCTGTGAGTACTTTTGCAATTAGAAGACGCCTATGTGAAGCCAAGCTTTCTGCAAGAAGCCCCCTGCAAAGTCCCACTGTTGAAAAAAAGACATGTGCTGAAGAGGTTACAATTTGCCAAAGAGCACATTGACTGGCCTAAAGAGACATTTTGTGGACTGATGAAAGTAAGATTGTTATTTTTGGGTCTAGCGGCCGGAGACAGTTTGTCAGATGACTCCCAACACTGAATTCAAGCCACAGTACACTGTGAATACAGTGAAACATGGTGGCACAAGCATCATGATATGGGGATGTTTCTCATACTAAGGTGTTGGGCCTATTTATCGCATACCAGGGATCATGGATCAGTTTAAATACATCAGAATACTTGAAGAGGTCATGCTGCCTTATGCTGAAGAGGAAATAATAGCATGAATAGTTAGAGGAATGGTCAAATATCTGGCAACTAAAATTTAATGTTGATAAGTGAAAGATAATTCACCTGGGGCGTAAAAACCCAAGAGCAGAATATAAAATAAGTGATACAGTCCTAACCTCAGTATCTGAGGAAAGGGATTTAGGGGTCATTATTTCAGAAGACTTAAAGGTAGGCAGACAATGTCATAGAACAGCAGGAAATGCTAGCAGAATGCTTGGGTGTATAGGGAGAGGAATTAACATTAGAAAGAGGGAGGTGCGTGAGACCTCATTTGGAGTATTGTGCGCAGTACTGGAGACCATATCTCCAGAAGGATATTGATACTTTGGAGAGAGTTCAGAAAAGAGCTACTAAACTGGTACATGGATTGCAGGATAAAACTTACCAGGAAAGACTAAAGGACCTTAACATGTATAGCTTGGAAGAAAGACGAGACAGAGGGGATATGATAGAAACTTTTAAATACATAAAGGGAATCAACAAGGTAAAAGAGGAGAGAATATTTAAAAGAAGAAAAACTGCTACAAGAGGACAAAGTTTTAAATTAGAGGGGCAAAGGTTTAATAGTAATATCAGGAAGTATTACTTTACTGAGAGAGTAATGGATGCATAGAATAGCCTTCCTGCTGAAGTGGTAGCTGCAAATACAGTGGAGGAGTTTAAGCATGTATCGGATAGGCATAAGGCCATCCTTCATATAAGATAGTGCCAGGGGCTATCCACAGTATTCAGTATATTGGGCAGACTAGATGGGCCAAATGGTTCTTATCTGCCGACACATTCTATGTTTCTATGTTTCTAAATGCCCTTGAAATGGGTGTTCCAACAAGACAACGACCCCAAACACACCAGTAAACGTGCAACATTTTGGTTCCAGACCAACAAGATTGACGTTATGAAGTGGCCAGCCCAATTCCTGGATCTTTTTTTTTTTTTTTTTTTTTTTTCCATAGAGTAAATAAATACAATCTTACAATTTAACATCACTTAACAAAGTACTCATTCACGTGTCATCTTGTACTACTTATCCCTCTTAGTTTTTAACCCTCCCTCCCTCCCATTTTTTCCGCGGAGCCATCGGCACTGACACTGCACCCAGCATCATTTCCAATTACCCCATGTCCGCAGCCAAGCTGCTTTTTTCCCGGCTGTTTGGGCAAGGATGTTTTCATACTGCTTAACCCTATTCATCCATTCCATCCATTCCTGAATATTGGGGTATTTCGTAGAGCCCCAGTATTTAACAATTATTATTTTAGCCAAGGCAATGCCCCGTAGCCAAGTTAACTGCTCTATTTTGTTTTTATCTGTCTCTGGGGGGGTAGCTAGGATCACATATTCAATACATGCTTCATATTTCATAGGGGAGCAGTCCTGTAGTTTCTGAAATATTTTGAGCCAATAATCTTTTATCCCCGGACACTCCCACAACAGATGTTTATAATCACCTTTGTTTTGATTACATTTGTAACAGTTCTGTGTCCTATCGTTATATAGTGTGTAATAGTGCAGGTGTGTAATAAAGGCGATGTATGATTTTCAAAAGGATCCATGTGTGGGCGGGGGAAACCGTCGATCTTTTAATGTTCCTATATACAGTGTTCCACAGAATGGGTTCCTCATTTTGTAAATCTTTTTCCCATTTAGATTCTCCTCTAAATGTGATCGTTTTAGTGTATTCATATTTTAACTTTACATAAATATACGATATAGTAGTGTTAAGAGTAGGGATGAGCGAACTCGAACTGTATAGTTCGGGTTCGTACCGAATTTTGGGGTGTCCGTGACACGGACCCGAACCCGGACATTTTCGTAAAAGTCCGGGTTCGGGTTCGGTGTTCGTCGCTTTCTTGGCGCTTTTGTGACGCTTTCTTGGCGCTTTTTGAAAGGCTGCAAAGCAGCCAATCAACAAGCGTCATACTACTTGCCCCAAGAGGCCATCACAGCCATGCCTACTATTGGCATGGCTGTGATTGGCCAGAGCACCATGTGACCCAGCCTCTATTTAAGCTGGAGTCACATAGCGCCGCCCGTCACTCTGCTCTGATTAGCGTAGGGAGAGGTTGCGGCTGCGACAGTAGGGCGAGATTAGGCAGATTAACTCCTCCAAAGGACTTGATTAACTGATCGATCTGCAGCTGTGGATCATTGAGCTGCTGATCCTCAATTGCTCACTGTTTTTAGGCTGCACAGACCGTTTGTCAGTCTCATTTTTCTGGGGTGATCGGCGGCCATTTTGTGTCTTGTGGTGCGCCAGCACAAGCTGCGACCAAGTGCATTTAACCCTCAATGGTGTGGTTGTTTTTTGGCTAAAGCCTACATCAGGGTGAAGCTGTCACACCAAGTGCATTTAACCAGCAATAGTCTGTTCATTTTTTGGCCATATACAAAATCAGGGGCAAGCTGCGCCTGTCACCAAGTGCATTTAACCCTCAATGGTGTGGTTGTTTTTTGGCTAAAGCCTACATCAGGGTGAAGCTGTGACACCAAGTGCATTTAACCAGCAATAGTCTGTTCATTTTTTGGCCATATACAAAATCAGGGGCAAGCTGCGCCTGTCACCAAGTGCATTTAACCCTCAATGGTGTGGTTGTTTTTTGGCTAAAGCCTACATCAGGGTGAAGCTGTCACACCAAGTGCATTTAACCAGCAATAGTCTGTTCATTTTTTGGCCATATACAAAATCAGGGGCAAGCTGCGCCTGTCACCAAGTGCATTTAACCCTCAATGGTGTGGTTGTTTTTTGGCTAAAGCCTACATCAGGGTGAAGCTGTCACACCAAGTGCATTTAACCAGCAATAGTCTGTTTATTTTTTGGCCATATCCCAGTCTAATTCTGTCACTAAATCCATACCGGTCACCCAGCGCCTAAATACTAGGCCTCAAATTTATATCCAGCTAAATCTGTCCCTAGTGCTGTAGCTGGGCGAGTTATTTAGTGTCCGTTCAAGCACATTTCTTGTTCTGGGTTGAAATACAATTCCCAATTTAGCAATTTCATAATTTAGTGGTTCCTGCTATATCAGAGCTATTTGAAATCTATCCCAAAAAGGGTATATAATATTGAAGGTGCACATTGGGTCATTCAGAATAACTTCACACACACCCGCTACTGTGTATTTCCAAGTCTAATTCTGTCACTAAACCCATACCTGTCACCCAGCGCCTAAATACTAGGCCTCAAATTTAAATCCCTCTAAATCTCTCGTTACCGCTGTACTGTTGTTGCTGGGCAAGATATTTAGTGTCCGTCAAAGCACATTTTTTGTTCTGGGTTGAAGTACAATTCCCAATTTAGCAATTTCATAATTTAGTGGTTTCTGCTATATCAGAGCTATTTGAAATCTATCCCTAAAAGGGTATATAATATTGAAGGTGCACATAGGGTCATTCAGAATAACTTCACACACACGCTTCTGTGCATTTCCAAGTCTAATTCTGTCACTAAATCCATACCGGTGACCCAGCGCCTAAATACTAGGCCTCAAATTTATATCCCGCTAAATCTCTCGTTACCGCTGTACTGTTGTTGCTGGGCAAGATATTTAGTGTCCGTCAAAGCACATTTTTTGTTCTGGGTTGAAGTACAATTCCCAATTTAGCAATTTCATAATTTAGTGGTTCCTGCTATATCAGAGCTATTTGAAATCTATCCCAAAAAGGGTATATAATATTGAAGGTGCACATTGGGTCATTCAGAATAACTTCACACACACCCGCTACTGTGTATTTCCAAGTCTAATTCTGTCACTAAACCCATACCTGTCACCCAGCGCCTAAATACTAGGCCTCAAATTTAAATCCCTCTAAATCTCTCGTTACCGCTGTACTGTTGTTGCTGGGCAAGATATTTAGTGTCCGTCAAAGCACATTTTTTGTTCTGGGTTGAAGTACAATTCCCAATTTAGCAATTTCATAATTTAGTGGTTTCTGCTATATCAGAGCTATTTGAAATCTATCCCTAAAAGGGTATATAATATTGAAGGTGCACATTGGGTCATTCAGAATAACTTCACACACACGCTTCTGTGCATTTCCAAGTCTAATTCTGTCACTAAATCCATACCGGTGACCCAGCGCCTAAATACTAGGCCTCAAATTTAAATCCCTCTAAATCTCTCGTTACCCACCGCTGTACTGTTGTTGCTGGGCAAGATATTTAGTGTCCGTCAAAGCACATTTTTTGTTCTGGGTTGAAGTACAATTCCCAATTTAGCAATTTCATAATTTAGTGGTTTCTGCTATATCAGAGCTATTTGAAATCTATCCCTAAAAGGGTATATAATATTGAAGGTGCACATAGGGTCATTCAGAATAACTTCACACACACCCGCTACTGTGTATTTCCAAGTCTAATTCTGTCACTAAACCCATACCTGTCACCCAGCGCCTAAATACTAGGCCTCAAATTTAAATCCCTCTAAATCTCTCGTTACCGCTGTACTGTTGTTGCTGGGCAAGATATTTAGTGTCCGTCAAAGCACATTTTTTGTTCTGGGTTGAAGTACAATTCCCAATTTAGCAATTTCATAATTTAGTGGTTTCTGCTATATCAGAGCTATTTGAAATCTATCCCTAAAAGGGTATATAATATTGAAGGTGCACATTGGGTCATTCAGAATAACTTCACACACACGCTTCTGTGCATTTCCAAGTCTAATTCTGTCACTAAATCCATACCGGTGACCCAGCGCCTAAATACTAGGCCTCAAATTTAAATCCCTCTAAATCTCTCGTTACCCACCGCTGTACTGTTGTTGCTGGGCAAGATATTTAGTGTCCGTCAAAGCACATTTTTTGTTCTGGGTTGAAGTACAATTCCCAATTTAGCAATTTCATAATTTAGTGGTTTCTGCTATATCAGAGCTATTTGAAATCTATCCCTAAAAGGGTATATAATATTGAAGGTGCACATAGGGTCATTCAGAATAACTTCACACACACCCGCTACTGTGTATTTCCAAGTCTAATTCTGTCACTAAACCCATACCTGTCACCCAGCGCCTAAATACTAGGCCTCAAATTTAAATCCCTCTAAATCTCTCGTTACCGCTGTACTGTTGTTGCTGGGCAAGATATTTAGTGTCCGTCAAAGCACATTTTTTGTTCTGGGTTGAAGTACAATTCCCAATTTAGCAATTTCATAATTTAGTGGTTTCTGCTATATCAGAGCTATTTGAAATCTATCCCTAAAAGGGTATATAATATTGAAGGTGCACATTGGGTCATTCAGAATAACTTCACACACACGCTTCTGTGCATTTCCAAGTCTAATTCTGTCACTAAATCCATACCGGTGACCCAGCGCCTAAATACTAGGCCTCAAATTTAAATCCCTCTAAATCTCTCGTTACCCACCGCTGTACTGTTGTTGCTGGGCAAGATATTTAGTGTCCGTCAAAGCACATTTTTTGTTCTGGGTTGAAGTACAATTCCCAATTTAGCAATTTCATAATTTAGTGGTTTCTGCTATATCAGAGCTATTTGAAATCTATCCCTAAAAGGGTATATAATATTGAAGGTGCACATAGGGTCATTCAGAATAACTTCACACACACGCTTCTGTGCATTTCCAAGTCTAATTCTGTCACTAAATCCATACCGGTGACCCAGCGCCTAAATACTAGGCCTCAAATTTAAATCCCTCTAAATCTCTCGTTACCCACCGCTGTACTGTTGTTGCTGGGCAAGATATTTAGTGTCCGTCAAAGCACATTTTTTGTTCTGGGTTGAAGTACAATTCCCAATTTAGCAATTTCATAATTTAGTGGTTTCTGCTATATCAGAGCTATTTGAAATCTATCCCTAAAAGGGTATATAATATTGAAGGTGCACATAGGGTCATTCAGAATAACTTCACACACACGCTTCTGTGCATTTCCAAGTCTAATTCTGTCACTAAATCCATACCGGTGACCCAGCGCCTAAATACTAGGCCTCAAATTTAAATCCCTCTAAATCTCTCGTTACCCACCGCTGTACTGTTGTTGCTGGGCAAGATATTTAGTGTCCGTCAAAGCACATTTTTTGTTCTGGGTTGAAGTACAATTCCCAATTTAGCAATTTCATAATTTAGTGGTTTCTGCTATATCAGAGCTATTTGAAATCTATCCCTAAAAGGGTATATAATATTGAAGGTGCACATAGGGTCATTCAGAATAACTTCACACACACGCTTCTGTGCATTTCCAAGTCTAATTCTGTCACTAAATCCATACCGGTGACCCAGCGCCTAAATACTAGGCCTCAAATTTATATCCCGCTAAATCTCTCGTTACCGCTGTACTGTTGTTGCTGGGCAAGATATTTAGTGTCCGTCAAAGCACATTTTTTGTTCTGGGTTGAAGTACAATTCCCAATTTAGCAATTTCATAATTTAGTGGTTCCTGCTATATCAGAGCTATTTGAAATCTATCCCAAAAAGGGTATATAATATTGAAGGTGCACATTGGGTCATTCAGAATAACTTCACACACACCCGCTACTGTGTATTTCCAAGTCTAATTCTGTCACTAAACCCATACCTGTCACCCAGCGCCTAAATACTAGGCCTCAAATTTAAATCCCTCTAAATCTCTCGTTACCGCTGTCCTGTTGTAGCTGGGAAAGTTATTTAGTGCCCGTCAAAGCACATTTTTTGTTCTGGGTTGAAGTACAATTCCCAATTTAGCAATTTCATAATTTAGTGGTTCCTGCTATATCAGAGCTATTTGAAATCTATCCCAAAAAGGGTATATAATATTCAAGGTGCACATTGGGTCATTCAGAATAACTTCACACACACGCTTCTGTGCATTTCCAAGTCTAATTCTGTCACTAAATCCATACCGGTCACCCAGCGCCTAAATACTAGGCCTCAAATTTATATCCCGCTGAATTTGAATACAATACATTGGGCCAAATAATATATTTGTTGTTGTGGTGAACCATAACAATGAGAAAAACATCTAGTAAGGGACGCGGACGTGGACATGGTCGTGGTGGTGTTAGTGGACCCTCTGGTGCTGGGAGAGGACGTGGCCGTTCTGCCACATCCACACGTCCTAGTGTACCAACTACCTCAGGTCCCAGTAGCCGCCAGAATTTACAGCGATATATGGTGGGGCCCAATGCCGTTCTAAGGATGGTAAGGCCTGAGCAGGTACAGGCATTAGTCAATTGGGTGGCCGACAGTGGATCCAGCACGTTCACATTATCTCCCACCCAGTCTTCTGCAGAAAGCGCACAGATGGCGCCTGAAAACCAACCCCATCAGTCTGTCACATCACCCCCATGCATACCAGGGAAACTGTCTCAGCCTCAAGTTATGCAGCAGTCTCTTATGCTGTTTGAAGACTCCGCTGGCAGGGTTTCCCAAGGGCATCCACCTAGCCCTTCCCCAGCGGTGAAAGACATAGAATGCACTGACGCACAACCACTTATGTTTCCTGATGATGAGGACATGGGAATACCACCTCAGCATGTCTCTGATGATGACGAAACACAGGTGCCAACTGCTGCGTCTTTCTGCAGTGTGCAGACTGAACAGGAGGTCAGGGATCAAGACTGGGTGGAAGACGATGCAGGGGACGATGAGGTCCTAGACCCCACATGGAATGAAGGTCGTGCCACTGACTTTCACAGTTCGGAGGAAGAGGCAGTGGTGAGACCGAGCCAACAGCGTAGCAAAAGAGGGAGCAGTGGGCAAAAGCAGAACACCCGCCGCCAAGAGACTCCGCCTGCTACTGACCGCCGCCATCTGGGACCGAGCACCCCAAAGGCAGCTTCAAGGAGTTCCCTGGCATGGCACTTCTTCAAACAATGTGCTGACGACAAGACCCGAGTGGTTTGCACGCTGTGCCATCAGAGCCTGAAGCGAGGCATTAACGTTCTGAACCTGAGCACAACCTGCATGACCAGGCACCTGCATGCAAAGCATGAACTGCAGTGGAGTAAACACCTTAAAACCAAGGAAGTCACTCAGGCTCCCCCTGCTACCTCTTCTGCTGCTGCCGCCTCGGCCTATTCTGCTGCTGCCGCCTCGGCCTCTTCCTCCGCCTCTGGAGGAACGTTGGCACCTGCCGCCCAGCAAACAGGGGATGTACCACCAACACCACCACCACCACCTCCGTCACCAAGCGTCTCAACCATGTCACACGCCAGCGTTCAGCTCTCCATCTCACAAACATTTGATAGAAAGCGTAAATTCCCACCTAGCCACCCTCGATCCCTGGCCCTGAATGCCAGCATTTCTAAACTACTGGCCTATGAAATGCTGTCATTTAGGCTGGTGGACACAGACAGCTTCAAACAGCTCATGTCGCTTGCTGTCCCACAGTATGTTGTTCCCAGCCGGCACTACTTCTCCAAGAGAGCCGTGCCTTCCCTGCACAACCAAGTATCCGATAAAATCAAGTGTGCACTGCGCAACGCCATCTGTAGCAAGGTCCACCTAACCACAGATACGTGGACCAGTAAGCACGGCCAGGGACGCTATATCTCCCTAACTGCACACTGGGTAAATGTAGTGGCAGCTGGGCCCCAGGCGGAGAGCTGTTTGGCGCACGTCCTGCCGCCGCCAAGGATCGCAGGGCAACATTCTTTGCCTCCTGTTGCCACCTCCTCCTTCTCGGCTTCCTCCTCCTCTTCTTCCACCTGCTCATCCAGTCAGCCACACACCTTCACCACCAACTTCAGCACAGCCCGGGGTAAACGTCAGCAGGCCATTCTGAAACTCATATGTTTGGGGGACAGGCCCCACACCGCACAGGAGTTGTGGCGGGGTATTGAACAACAGACCGACGAGTGGTTGCTGCCGGTGAGCCTCAAGCCCGGCCTGGTGGTGTGTGATAATGGGCGAAATCTCGTTGCAGCTCTGGGACTAGCCAATTTGACGCACATCCCTTGCTTGGCGCATGTGCTGAATTTGGTGGTGCAGAAGTTCATTCACAACTACCCCGACATGTCAGAGCTGCTGCATAAAGTGCGGGCCGTCTGTTCGCGCTTCCGGCGTTCACATCCTGCCGCTGCTCGCCTGTCTGCGCTACAGCGTAACTTCGGCCTTCCCGCTCACCGCCTCATATGCGACGTGCCCACCAGGTGGAACTCCACCTTGCACATGCTGGACAGACTGTGCGAGCAGCAGCAGGCCATAGTGGAGTTTCAGCTGCAGCACGCACGGGTCAGTCGCACTACAGAACAGCACCACTTCACCACCAATGACTGGGCCTCCATGCGAGACCTGTGTGCCCTGTTGCGCTGTTTCGAGTACTCCACCAACATGGCCAGTGGCGATGACACCGTTATCAGCGTTACAATACCACTTCTATGTCTCCTTGAGAAAACACTTAGGGCGATGATGGAACAGGAGGTGGCCCAGGAGGAGGAGGAGGAGGATGAGGAAGAGGGGTCATTTTTAGCACTTTCAGGCCAGTCTCTTCGAAGTGACTCAGAGGGAGGTTTTTTGCAACAGCAGAGGCCAGGTACAAATGTGGCCAGCCAGGGCCCACTACTGGAGGACGAGGAGGACGAGGATGAGGAGGAGGTGGAGGAGGATGAGGATGAAGCATGGTCACAGCGGGGTGGCACCCAACGCAGCTCGGGTCCATCACTGGTGCGTGGCTGGGGGGAAAGGCAGGACGATGACGATACGCCTCCCACAGAGGACAGCTTGTCCTTACCCCTGGGCAGCCTGGCACACATGAGCGACTACATGCTGCAGTGCCTGCGCAACGACAGCAGAGTTGCCCACATTTTAACCTGTGCGGACTACTGGGTTGCCACCCTGCTGGATCCACGCTACAAAGACAATGTGCCCACCTTACTTCCTGCACTGGAGCGTGATAGGAAGATGCGCGAGTACAAGCGCACGTTGGTAGACGCGCTACTGAGAGCATTCCCAAATGTCACAGGGGAACAAGTGGAAGCCCAAGGCCAAGGCAGAGGAGGAGCAAGAGGTCGCCAAGGCAGCTGTGTCACGGCCAGCTCCTCTGAGGGCAGGGTTAGCATGGCAGAGATGTGGAAAACTTTTGTCAACACGCCACAGCTAACTGCACCACCACCTGATACGCAACGTGTTAGCAGGAGGCAACATTTCACTAACATGGTGGAACAGTACGTGTGCACACCCCTCCACGTACTGACTGATGGTTCGGCCCCATTCAACTTCTGGGTCTCTAAATTGTCCACGTGGCCAGAGCTAGCCTTTTATGCCTTGGAGGTGCTGGCCTGCCCGGCAGCCAGCGTTTTGTCTGAACGTGTATTCAGCACGGCAGGGGGCGTCATTACAGACAAACGCAGCCGCCTGTCTACAGCCAATGTGGACAAGCTGACGTTCATAAAAATGAACCAGGCATGGATCCCACAGGACCTGTCCGTCCCTTGTCCAGATTAGACATTAACTACCTCCCCATAACCATATATTATTGGACTCCAGGGCACTTCCTCATTCAATCCTATTTTTATTTTCATTTTACCATTATATTGCGATGCTACCCAAAGTTGAATGAACCTCTCCTCTGCCTGTGTGCTAGGCCTAAATATATGCCAATGGACTGTTGCAGTGGTGGCTGACATGAAGCCTGATTCTCTGCTATGACATGCAGACTAATTCTCTGCTGACATGAAGCCAGATTGTCTGTTACGGGACCTCTCTCCTCTGCCTGGGTGCTGGGCCTAAATTTATGACAATGGACTGTTGCAGTGGTGGCTGACGTGAAGCCTGATTCTCTGCTATGACATGCAGACTGATTCTCTGCTGACATGAAGCCAGATCCTCTGTTACGGGACCTCTCTCCTCTGCCTGGGTGCTGGGCCTAAATTTATGACAATGGACTGTTGCAGTGGTGGCTGACGTGAAGCCTGATTCTCTGCTATGACATGCAGACTGATTCTCTGCTGACATGAAGCCAGATCCTCTTTTACGGGACCTCTCTCCTCTGCCTGGGTGCTGGGCCTAAATTTATGACAATGGACTGTTGCAGTGGTGGCTGACGTGAAGCCTGATTCTCTGCTATGACATGCAGACTGATTCTCTGCTGTCATGAAGCCAGATTGTCTGTTACGGGACCTTTCTCCTCTACCTGGGTTCTGGGCCTAAATTTATGAAAATTGACTCTTACAGTGGTGGGTGACGTGAAGCCTGATTCTCTGCTATGATATGAAGACTGATTCTCTGCTGACATGAAGCCAGATTGTCTGTTACGGGACCTTTCTCCTCTGCCTGGGTTCTGGGCCTAAATTTATGAAAATTGACTCTTACAGTGGTGGGTGACGTGAAGCCTGATTCTCTGCTATGATATGAAGACTGATTCTCTGCTGACATGAAGCCAGATTGTCTGTTACGGGACCTTTCTCCTCTGCCTGGGTTCTGGGCCTAAATTTATGAAAATTGACTCTTACAGTGGTGGGTGACGTGAAGCCTGATTCTCTGCTATGATATGAAGACTGATTCTCTGCTGACATGAAGCCAGATTGTCTGTTACGGGACCTTTCTCCTCTGCCTGGGTTCTGGGCCTAAATTTATGAAAATTGACTCTTACAGTGGTGGGTGACGTGAAGCCTGATTCTCTGCTATGATATGAAGACTGATTCTCTGCTGACATGAAGCCAGATTGTCTGTTACGGGACCTTTCTCCTCTGCCTGGGTTCTGGGCCTAAATTTATGAAAATTGACTCTTACAGTGGTGGGTGACGTGAAGCCTGATTCTCTGCTATGATATGAAGACTGATTCTCTGCTGACATGAAGCCAGATTGTCTGTTACGGGACCTTTCTCCTCTGCCTGGGTTCTGGGCCTAAATTTATGAAAATTTACTCTTACAGTGGTGGGTGACGTGAAGCCTGATTCTCTGCTATGATATGAAGACTGATTCTCTGCTGACATGAAGCCAGATTCTCTGTTACGGGACCTCTCTCCTCTGCCTGGGTGCTGGGCCTAAATTTATGACAATGGACTGTTGCAGTGGTGGCTGACGTGAAGCCTGATTCTCTGCTATGACATGCAGACTGATTCTCTGCTGACATGAAGCCAGATTCTCTGTTACGGGACCTCTCTCCTCTGCCTGTGTGTGTGCTGGGCCTAAATATATGCCAATGGACTGTTGCAGTGGTGGCTGACGTGAAGCCTCATTCTCTGCTATGACATGCAGACTAATTCTCTGCTGACATGAAGACAGATTCTCTGTTACGGGACCTCTCTCCTCTGCCTGGGTGCCGGGGCCTAAATATCTGAGAATGGACTGTTCCAGTGGTGGGTGACGGGAAGCCAGATTCTCTGCTATGGAACCTCTCTCCAATTGATTTTGGTTAATTTTTATTTATTTAATTTTTATTTTAATTCATTTCCCTATCCACATTTGTTTGCAGGGGATTTACCTACATGTTGCTGCCTTTTGCAGCCCTCTAGCTCTTTCCTGGGCTGTTTTACAGCCTTTTTAGTGCCGAAAAGTTCGGGTCCCCATTGACTTCAATGGGGTTCGGGTTCGGGACGAAGTTCGGATCGGGTTCGGATCCCGAACCCGAACATTTCCGGGATGTTCGGCCGAACTTCTCGAACCCGAACATCCAGGTGTTCGCTCAACTCTAGTTAAGAGTCATACTTTGACAGAAATAAAAAAAAAAAGAGGCAAAACCAAGAAATAGAGAAGAACTGTTTAATGTAGTCCAATCATCCTGGGCTGGAATAGCTGTTCACAAGTGTCAGAAGTTGTTTGACTCCATGCAACACAGATGTACAGCAGTTCTCAAAAACTTTAGTTATACAGCTAAATATTAGTTAAGTGATTCAAAGGAAAGTAAAATCTTCAAACATTTTTCAGTTTATATAGTGAATCTTCGAGTTTGTAAAGAAGAATACAAACACTGCTATTTTTTTTGAACAGTCTAATATTCACTTTTCTTCAATTGTTTTAGAGGAACAACCCAAATTTGATATATTTTTCTTTAGGCTTTAAATTTGGAATAGACTGTGTAATGTTCCCAATGCATTTGTGTGTATGGAAATAAAAGCTATTAGAAGGATTTTGAGCTTTATTCACTTTCTTAAACACACTGCTATTATTTTGAACACAACTGTAGATCGACCCTTGACAGTCGCACCCGGCGGTTCACGTGACATGGTGATTTCTGTATGTTACAGGGGTCATAACTTTTTTTCTATTCTTCTATTTACATATGAGGGAAATGTTTTTTGTGGGACAAGTTGCACTTTCTAATTTGACCATTTAATATTGCATCTAAAATAGTGGTGAGCTAGAAAATTCCAAATGGAATGGAATAACATCCCACAACAGTTTTATGGGTTTTATTTTTACGACATTCCCTATACGGTAAAACTTGCCAGTTGCTTTCATTCTCAAAGTCAGTTCAATTATGGAAATAACACATATGCAGTAGAGTTGAGCGAACACCTGGATGTTCGGGTTCGAGAAGTTCGGCCGAACATCCCGGAAATGTTCGGGTTCGGGATCCGAACCCGATCCGAACTTCGTCCCGAACCCGAACCCCATTGAAGTCAATGGGGACCCGAACTTTTCGGCACTAAAAAGGCTGTAAAACAGCCCAGGAAAGAGCTAGAGGGCTGCAAAAGGCAGCAACATGTAGGTAAATCCCCTGCAAACAAATGTGGATAGGGAAATGAATTAAAATAAAAATTAAATAAATAAAAATTAACCAAAATCAATTGGAGAGAGGTTCCATAGCAGAGAATCTGGCTTCCCGTCACCCACCACTGGAACAGTCCATTCTCAGATATTTAGGCCCCGGCACCCAGGCAGAGGAGAGAGGTCCCGTAACAGAGAATCTGTCTTCATGTCAGCAGAGAATTAGTCTGCATGTCATAGCAGAGAATGAGGCTTCACGTCAGCCACCACTGCAACAGTCCATTGGCATATATTTAGGCCCAGCACCCAGGCAGAGGAGGGAGGTCCCGTAACAGAGAATCTGTCTTCATGTCAGCAGAGAATTAGTCTGCATGTCATAGCAGAGAATCAGGCTTCACGTCAGCCACCACTGCAACAGTCCATTGGCATATATTTAGGCCCAGCACACACACAGGCAGAGGAGAGAGGTCCCGTAACAGAGAATCTGGCTTCATGTCAGCAGAGAATCAGTCTGCATGTCATAGCAGAGAATGAGGCTTCACGTCAGCCACCACTGCAACAGTCCATTGGCATATATTTAGGCCCAGCACACACACAGGCAGAGGAGAGAGGTCCCGTAACAGAGAATCTGGCTTCATGTCAGCAGAGAATCAGTCTGCATGTCATAGCAGAGAATGAGGCTTTACGTCAGCCACCACTGCAACAGTCCATTGGCATATATTTAGGCCCAGCACCCAGGCAGAGGAGGGAGGTCCCGTAACAGAGAATCTGTCTTCATGTCAGCAGAGAATTAGTCTGCATGTCATAGCAGAGAATGAGGCTTCACGTCAGCCACCACTGCAACAGTCCATTGGCATATATTTAGGCCCAGCACACACACAGGCAGAGGAGAGAGGTCCCGTAACAGAGAATCTGGCTTCATGTCAGCAGAGAATCAGTCTGCATGTCATAGCAGAGAATGAGGCTTCACGTCAGCCACCACTGCAACAGTCCATTGGCATATATTTAGGCCCAGCACACACACAGGCAGAGGAGAGAGGTCCCGTAACAGAGAATCTGGCTTCATGTCAGCAGAGAATCAGTCTGCATGTCATAGCAGAGAATGAGGCTTCACGTCAGCCACCACTGCAACAGTCCATTGGCATATATTTAGGCCCAGCACCCAGGCAGAGGAGGGAGGTCCCGTAACAGAGAATCTGTCTTCATGTCAGCAGAGAATTAGTCTGCATGTCATAGCAGAGAATGAGGCTTCACGTCAGCCACCACTGCAACAGTCCATTGGCATATATTTAGGCCCAGCACCCAGGCAGAGGAGGGAGGTCCCGTAACAGAGAATCTGTCTTCATGTCAGCAGAGAATTAGTCTGCATGTCATAGCAGAGAATGAGGCTTCACGTCAGCCACCACTGGAACAGTCCATTCTCAGATATTTAGGCCCCGGCACCCAGGCAGAGGAGAGAGGTCCCGTAACAGAGAATCTGTCTTCATGTCAGCAGAGAATTAGTCTGCATGTCATAGCAGAGAATGAGGCTTCACGTCAGCCACCACTGCAACAGTCCATTGGCATATATTTAGGCCCAGCACCCAGGCAGAGGAGAGAGGTCCCGTAACAGACAATCTGGCTTCATGTCAGCAGAGAATCAGTCTGCATGTCATAGCAGAGAATCAGGCTTCACGTCACCCACCACTGCAACAGTCCATTGTCATAAATTTAGGCCCAGCACTAGTGTTGAGCGGCATGTCCCATATTCGAATTCGCGAAATTTTGTGAATATTCGAAAGAATATTCGTAAAATATTCGCGATTATTCAAATTCGTTATTATTTCGCATATGCGATAATTCGAATTATCGCATAATACATATGCTATGCAAAATTCACATGTGCGCTAATGAAATCGCCTTACGAAGATTCGCAACTCAATTCAATCACTAATGTATGAATGCAATGCCCTTTGCCTCTGTTCTGGGACAAGTGTAGATATTCGCATGTGCGCTAATAAAATCGCCTTACGAAGATTCGCACCTCAATCACTTTCTAGGGAATGTGAGACTTTTGGGAATCAATCGAGATACAGTGGGGGGTGATGACAGTAGTTGACAGAGTACAGATCAATGTAATCTGTAAGGTGGAAAGTAAAATAAAAAATACGAATATTCGTAAATCGAATTTTACGAAGTTCTACGTATTCGCGAATATGGTGCTATACTATATGAATGCACAGGCCTTTGCCTCTCTGTTCTGGGGACAAGTGTAGATATTTGCATTTGCGTTAATAAAATCGCCTTACGAAGATTCGCAGCTCAATTCAATCACTAATGTATGAATGCAAAGCCCTTTGCCTCTGTTCTGGGACAAGTGTAGATATTCGCATGTGCGCTAATAAAATCGCCTTACGAAGATTCGCAACTCAATTCACTAATGTATGAATGCAAAGCCCTTTGCCTCTGTTCTGGGACGTGCCGATATTCGCATGTGCGCTAATAAAATCGCCTTACGAAGATTCGCGCCTCAATCACTTTCTAGGCAATGTGAGTAAGATCTGAGCTGTTGGACCTTTGGGAAACAATCAATTATATGTGTACTGTAATTTTGTGGGGGGGGGGGGGGGAAACAAAAAACGAATATTCGTTTTTACGAATATATAGCACTATATTCGAAATATTCGCGAAATCGCGAAGTTGCGATATTCGCGAAAAAAATTTGCTTTTCGAATATTCGCGCTCAACACTACCCAGCACCCAGGCAGAGGAGAGAGGTCCCGTAACAGAGAATCTGGCTTCATGTCAGCAGAGAATCAGTCTTCATATCATAGCAGAGAATCAGGCTTCACGTCACCCACCACTGTAAGAGTCAATTTTCATAAATTTAGGCCCAGAACCCAGGCAGAGGAGAAAGGTCCCGTAACAGACAATCTGGCTTCATGTCAGCAGAGAATCAGTCTTCATATCATAGCAGAGAATCAGGCTTCACGTCACCCACCACTGCAACAGTCAATTGTCATAAATTTAGGCCCAGCACCCAGGCAGAGGAGAGAGCTCCCGTAACAGAGGATCTGGCTTCATGTCAGCAGAGAATCAGTCTGCATGTCATAGCAGAGAATGAGGCTTCACGTCACCCACCACTGCAACAGTCCATTGGCATATATTTAGGCCTAGCACACAGGCAGAGCAGAGAGGTCCCGTAACAGACAATCTGGCTTCATGTCAGCAGAGAATCAGTCTGCATGTCATAGCAGAGAATGAGGCTTCACGTCACCCACCACTGCAACAGTCCATTGGCATATATTTAGGCCTAGCACACAGGCAGAGCAGAGAGGTCCCGTAACAGACAATCTGGCTTCATGACAGCAGAGAATTAGTCTGCATGTCATAGCAGAGAATGAGGCTTCACGTCAGCCACCACTGCAACAGTCCATTGGCATATATTTAGGCCCAGCACCCAGGCAGAGGAGAGAGGTCCCGTAACAGACAATCTGGCTTCATGTCAGCAGAGAATTAGTCTGCATGTCATAGCAGAGAATCAGGCTTCACGTCAGCCACCACTGCAACAGTCCATTGTCATAAATTTAGGCCCAGCACCCAGGCAGAGGAGAGAGGTCCCGTAACAGACAATCTGGCTTCATGTCAGCAGAGAATTAGTCTGCATGTCATAGCAGAGAATGAGGCTTCACGTCACCCACCACTGCAACAGTCCATTGGCATATATTTAGGCCTAGCACACAGGCAGAGCAGAGAGGTCCCGTAACAGACAATCTGGCTTCATGTCAGCAGAGAATCAGTCTGCATGTCATAGCAGAGAATGAGGCTTCACGTCACCCACCACTGCAACAGTCCATTGGCATATATTTAGGCCTAGCACACAGGCAGAGCAGAGAGGTCCCGTAACAGACAATCTGGCTTCATGTCAGCAGAGAATCAGTCTGCATGTCATAGCAGAGAATGAGGCTTCACGTCACCCACCACTGCAACAGTCCATTGGCATATATTTAGGCCTAGCACACAGGCAGAGCAGAGAGGTCCCGTAACAGACAATCTGGCTTCATGTCAGCAGAGAATCAGTCTGCATGTCATAGCAGAGAATGAGGCTTCACGTCACCCACCACTGCAACAGTCCATTGGCATATATTTAGGCCTAGCACACAGGCAGAGCAGAGAGGTCCCGTAACAGACAATCTGGCTTCATGACAGCAGAGAATTAGTCTGCATGTCATAGCAGAGAATGAGGCTTCACGTAAGCCACCACTGCAACAGTCCATTGGCATATATTTAGGCCCAGCACCCAGGCAGAGGAGAGAGGTCCCGTAACAGACAATCTGGCTT
Source organism: Bufo gargarizans (assembly GCF_014858855.1). NCBI lineage: Eukaryota > Metazoa > Chordata > Amphibia > Anura > Bufonidae > Bufo > Bufo gargarizans. Next base: position 414,532,662 of record NC_058083.1, read on the forward strand.
CATGTCAGCAGAGAATTAGTCTGCATGTCATAGCAGAGAATCAGGCTTCACGTCAGCCACCACTGCAACAGTCCATTGTCATAAATTTAGGCCCAGCACCCAGGCAGAGGAGAGAGGTCCCGTAACAGACAATCTGGCTTCATGTCAGCAGAGAATTAGTCTGCATGTCATAGCAGAGAATGAGGCTTCACGTCAGCCACCACTGCAACAGTCCATTGGCATATATTTAGGCCTAGCACACAGGCAGAGCAGAGAGGTCCCGTAACAGACAATCTGGCTTCATGACAGCAGAGAATCAGTCTGCATGTCATAGCAGAGAATCAGGCTTCACGTCAGCCACCACTGCAACAGTCCATTGTCATAAATTTAGGCCCAGCACCCAGGCAGAGGAGAGAGGTCCCGTAACAGACAATCTGGCTTCATGTCAGCAGAGAATCAGTCTTCATATCATAGCAGAGAATCAGGCTTCACGTCACCCACCACTGTAAGAGTCAATTTTCATAAATTTAGGCCCAGAACCCAGGCAGAGGAGAAAGGTCCCGTAACAGACAATCTGGCTTCATGTCAGCAGAGAATCAGTCTTCATATCATAGCAGAGAATCAGGCTTCACGTCACCCACCACTGCAACAGTCAATTTTCATAAATTTAGGCCCAGAACCCAGGCAGAGGAGAAAGGTCCCGTAACAGACAATCTGGCTTCATGTCAGCAGAGAATCAGTCTTCATATCATAGCAGAGAATCAGGCTTCACGTCACCCACCACTGCAACAGTCAATTGTCATAAATTTAGGCCCAGCACCCAGGCAGAGGAGAGAGGTCCCGTAACAGAGAATCTGGCTTCATGTCAGCAGAGAATTAGTCTGCATGTCATAGCAGAGAATCAGGCTTCACGTCACCCAACATTGGAACAGTCCATTGGCATATATTTAGGCCCCGGCACCCAGACAGAGGAGAGGTTCATTCAAATTTGGGTAGCCTCGCAATATAATGGTAAAATGAAAATAAAAATAGGATTGAATGAGGAAGTGCCCTGGAGTACAATAATATATGGTTATGGGGAGGTAGTTAATGTCTAATCTGGACAAGGGACGGACAGGTCCTGTGGGATCCATGCCTGGTTCATTTTTATGAACGTCAGCTTGTCCACATTGGCTGTAGACAGGCGGCTGCGTTTGTCTGTAATGACGCCCCCTGCCGTGCTGAATACACGTTCAGACAAAACGCTGGCCGCCGGGCAGGCCAGCACCTCCAAGGCATAAAAGGCTAGCTCTGGCCACGTGGACAATTTAGAGACCCAGAAGTTGAATGGGGCCGAACCATCAGTCAGTACGTGGAGGGGTGTGCACACGTACTGTTCCACCATGTTAGTGAAATGTTGCCTCCTGCTAACACGTTGCGTATCAGGTGGTGGTGCAGTTAGCTGTGGCGTGTTGACAAAAGTTTTCCACATCTCTGCCATGCTAACCCTGCCCTCAGAGGAGCTGGCCGTGACACAGCTGCCTTGGCGACCTCTTGCTCCTCCTCTGCCTTGGCCTTGGGCTTCCACTTGTTCCCCTGTGACATTTGGGAATGCTCTCAGTAGCGTGTCTACCAACGTGCGCTTGTACTCGCGCATCTTCCTATCACGCTCCAGTGCAGGAAGTAAGGTGGGCACATTGTCTTTGTAGCGTGGATCCAGCAGGGTGGCAACCCAGTAGTCCGCACAGGTTAAAATGTGGGCAACTCTGCTGTCGTTGCGCAGGCACTGCAGCATGTAGTCGCTCATGTGTGCCAGGCTGCCCAGGGATAAGGACAAGCTGTCCTCTGTGGGAGGCGTATCGTCATCGTCCTGCCTTTCCCCCCAGCCACGCACCAGTGATGGACCCGAGCTGCGTTGGGTGCCACCCCGCTGTGACCATGCTTCATCCTCATCCTCCTCCACCTCCTCCTCATCCTCGTCCTCCTCGTCCTCCAGTAGTGGGCCCTGGCTGGCCACATTTGTACCTGGCCTCTGCTGTTGCCAAAAACCTCCCTCTGAGTCACTTCGAAGAGACTGGCCTGAAAGTGCTAAAAATGACCCCTCTTCCTCCTCCTCCTCCTCCTCCTGGGCCACCTCCTCTTCCATCATCGCCCTAAGTGTTTTCTCAAGGAGACATAGAAGTGGTATTGTAACGCTGATAACGGTGTCATCGCCACTGGCCATGTTGGTGGAGTACTCGAAACAGCGCAACAGGGCACACAGGTCTCGCATGGAGGCCCAGTCATTGGTGGTGAAGTGGTGCTGTTCTGTAGTGCGACTGACCCGTGCGTGCTGCAGCTGAAACTCCACTATGGCCTGCTGCTGCTCGCACAGTCTGTCCAGCATGTGCAAGGTGGAGTTCCACCTGGTGGGCACGTCGCATATGAGGCGGTGAGCGGGAAGGCCGAAGTTACGCTGTAGCGCAGACAGGCGAGCAGCAGCAGGATGTGAACGCCGGAAGCGCGAACAGACGGCCCGCACTTTATGCAGCAGCTCTGACATGTCGGGGTAGTTGTGAATGAACTTCTGCACCACCAAATTCAGCACATGCGCCAAGCAAGGGATGTGCGTCAAATTGGCTAGTCCCAGAGCTGCAACGAGATTTCGCCCATTATCACACACCACCAGGCCGGGCTTGAGGCTCACCGGCAGCAACCACTCGTCGGTCTGTTGTTCTATACCCCGCCACAACTCCTGTGCGGTGTGGGGCCTGTCCCCCAAACATATGAGTTTCAGAATGGCCTGCTGACGTTTACCCCGGGCTGTGCTGAAGTTGGTGGTGAAGGTGTGTGGCTGACTGGATGAGCAGGTGGAAGAAGAGGAGGAGGAAGCCGAGAAGGAGGAGGTGGCAACAGGAGGCAAAGAATGTTGCCCTGCGATCCTTGGCGGCGGAAGGACGTGCGCCAAACAGCTCTCCGCCTGGGGCCCAGCTGCCACTACATTTACCCAGTGTGCAGTTAGGGAGATATAGCGTCCCTGGCCGTGCTTACTGGTCCACGTATCTGTGGTTAGGTGGACCTTGCCACAGATGGCGTTGCGCAGTGCACACTTGATTTTATCGGATACTTGGTTGTGCAGGGAAGGCACGGCTCTCTTGGAGAAGTAGTGCCGGCTGGGAACAACATACTGTGGGACAGCAAGCGACATGAGCTGTTTGAAGCTGTCTGTGTCCACCAGCCTAAATGACAGCATTTCATAGGCCAGTAGTTTAGAAATGCTGGCATTCAGGGCCAGGGATCGAGGGTGGCTAGGTGGGAATTTACGCTTTCTATCAAATGTTTGTGAGATGGAGAGCTGAACGCTGGCGTGTGACATGGTTGAGACGCTTGGTGACGGAGGTGGTGGTGGTGGTGTTGGTGGTACATCCCCTGTTTGCTGGGCGGCAGGTGCCAACGTTCCTCCAGAGGCGGAGGAAGAGGCCGAGGCGGCAGCAGCAGAATAGGCCGAGGCGGCAGCAGCAGAAGAGGTAGCAGGGGGAGCCTGAGTGACTTCCTTGGTTTTAAGGTGTTTACTCCACTGCAGTTCATGCTTTGCATGCAGGTGCCTGGTCATGCAGGTTGTGCTCAGGTTCAGAACGTTAATGCCTCGCTTCAGGCTCTGATGGCACAGCGTGCAAACCACTCGGGTCTTGTCGTCAGCACATTGTTTGAAGAAGTGCCATGCCAGGGAACTCCTTGAAGCTGCCTTTGGGGTGCTCGGTCCCAGATGGCGGCGGTCAGTAGCAGGCGGAGTCTCTTGGCGGCGGGTGTTCTGCTTTTGCCCACTGCTCCCTCTTTTGCTACGCTGTTGGCTCGGTCTCACCACTGCCTCTTCCTCCGAACTGTGAAAGTCAGTGGCACGACCTTCATTCCATGTGGGGTCTAGGACCTCATCGTCCCCTGCATCGTCTTCCACCCAGTCTTGATCCCTGACCTCCTGTTCAGTCTGCACACTGCAGAAAGACGCAGCAGTTGGCACCTGTGTTTCGTCATCATCAGAGACATGCTGAGGTGGTATTCCCATGTCCTCATCATCAGGAAACATAAGTGGTTGTGCGTCAGTGCATTCTATGTCTTTCACCGCTGGGGAAGGGCTAGGTGGATGCCCTTGGGAAACCCTGCCAGCGGAGTCTTCAAACAGCATAAGAGACTGCTGCATAACTTGAGGCTGAGACAGTTTCCCTGGTATGCATGGGGGTGATGTGACAGACTGATGGGGTTGGTTTTCAGGCGCCATCTGTGCGCTTTCTGCAGAAGACTGGGTGGGAGATAATGTGAACGTGCTGGATCCACTGTCGGCCACCCAATTGACTAATGCCTGTACCTGCTCAGGCCTTACCATCCTTAGAACGGCATTGGGCCCCACCATATATCGCTGTAAATTCTGGCGGCTACTGGGACCTGAGGTAGTTGGTACACTAGGACGTGTGGATGTGGCAGAACGGCCACGTCCTCTCCCAGCACCAGAGGGTCCACTAACACCACCACGACCATGTCCACGTCCGCGTCCCTTACTAGATGTTTTTCTCATTGTTATGGTTCACCACAACAACAAATATATTATTTGGCCCAATGTATTGTATTCAAATTCAGCGGGATATAAATTTGAGGCCTAGTATTTAGGCGCTGGGTGACCGGTATGGATTTAGTGACAGAATTAGACTTGGAAATGCACAGAAGCGTGTGTGTGTGAAGTTATTCTGAATGACCCAATGTGCACCTTGAATATTATATACCCTTTTAGGGATAGATTTCAAATAGCTCTGATATAGCAGAAACCACTAAATTATGAAATTGCTAAATTGGGAATTGTACTTCAACCCAGAACAAAAAATGTGCTTTGACGGACACTAAATATCTTGCCCAGCAACAACAGTACAGCGGTGGGTAACGAGAGATTTAGAGGGAATTAAATTTGAGGCCTAGTATTTAGGCGCTGGGTCACCGGTATGGATTTAGTGACAGAATTAGACTTGGAAATACACAGTAGCGGGTGTGTGTGAAGTTATTCTGAATGACCCTATGTGCACCTTCAATATTATATACCCTTTTAGGGATAGATTTCAAATAGCTCTGATATAGCAGAAACCACTAAATTATGAAATTGCTAAATTGGGAATTGTACTTCAACCCAGAACAAAAAATGTGCTTTGACGGACACTAAATATCTTGCCCAGCAACAACAGTACAGCGGTGGGTAACGAGAGATTTAGAGGGAATTAAATTTGAGGCCTAGTATTTAGGCGCTGGGTCACCGGTATGGATTTAGTGACAGAATTAGACTTGGAAATGCACAGAAGCGTGTGTGTGAAGTTATTCTGAATGACCCAATGTGCACCTTCAATATTATATACCCTTTTTGGGATAGATTTCAAATAGCTCTGATATAGCAGGAACCACTAAATTATGAAATTGCTAAATTGGGAATTGTACTTCAACCCAGAACAAAAAATGTGCTTTGACGGGCACTAAATAACTTTCCCAGCTACAACAGGACAACGGTAACGAGAGATTTAGAGGGATTTAAATTTGAGGCCTAGTATTTAGGCGCTGGGTGACAGGTATGGGTTTAGTGACAGAATTAGACTTGGAAATACACAGTAGCGGGTGTGTGTGAAGTTATTCTGAATGACCCTATGTGCACCTTCAATATATATACCCTTTTAGGGATAGATTTCAAATAGCTCTGATATAGCAGAAACCACTAAATTATGAAATTGCTAAATTGGGAATTGTACTTCAACCCAGAACAAAAAATGTGCTTTGACGGACACTAAATATCTTGCCCAGCAACAACAGTACAGCGGTGGGTAACGAGAGATTTAGAGGGAATAAATTTGAGGCCTAGTATTTAGGCGCTGGGTCACCGGTATGGATTTAGTGACAGAATTAGACTTGGAAATACACAGAAGCGGGTTTGTGTGAAGTTATTCTGAATGACCCTATGTGCACCTTCAATATTATATACCCTTTTTGGGATAGATTTCAAATAGCTCTGATATAGCAGGAACCACTAAATTATGAAATTGCTAAATTGGGAATTGTACTTCAACCCAGAACAAAAAATGTGCTTTGACGGGCACTAAATAACTTTCCCAGCTACAACAGGACAACGGTAACGAGAGATTTAGAGGGATTTAAATTTGAGGCCTAGTATTTAGGCGCTGGGTGACAGGTATGGGTTTAGTGACAGAATTAGACTTGGAAATACACAGTAGCGGGTGTGTGTGAAGTTATTCTGAATGACCCTATGTGCACCTTCAATATTATATACCCTTTTAGGGATAGATTTCAAATAGCTCTGATATAGCAGAAACCACTAAATTATGAAATTGCTAAATTGGGAATTGTACTTCAACCCAGAACAAAAAATGTGCTTTGACGGACACTAAAATATCTTGCCCAGCAACAACAGTACAGCGGTGGGTAACGAGAGATTTAGAGGGAATTAAATTTGAGGCCTAGTATTTAGGCGCTGGGTCCACCGGTATGGATTTAGTGACAGAATTAGACTTGGAAATCACAGTAGCGGGTGTGTGTGAAGTTATTCTGAATGACCCTATGTGCACCTTCATATTAGATACCCTTTTTTGGGATAGATTTCAAATAGCTCTGATATAGCAGGAACCACTAAATTATGAAATTGCTAATTGGGAATTGTACTTCAACCCAGACAAAAAATGTGCTTTGACGGGCACCTAAAATAACTTTCCCAGCTACAACAGGACACGTAACGAGAGATTTAGAGGGATTTAAATTTGAGGCCTAGTATTTAGGCCGTGGGTGACAGGTATTGGTTTAGTGACAGAATTAGACTTGGAAATACACAGTAGCAGTGTTGTGTGAAGTTATTCTGAAATGAACCCTATGTGCACCTTCAATATTATATACCCTTTTAGGGATAGATTTCAAATAGCTCTGATATAGCAGAACCACTAAATTATGAAATTGCTAAATTGGGAATTGTACTTCAAACACCAGAACAAAAAATGTGCTTTGAA